>NW_026945588.1:57500-97500 GCF_034702125.1 Engraulis encrasicolus | reverse complement strand
TATAATAAATTGCAATAGTGTAATGTAGGCCTAATAGCCTACATAATATATAGGTACTGTATTTGTATAGTGTAGCCTAGGGTAAACACATAGTGTAAGCAGTAGCAAGGAGGAACTGATCTGTAGGCCTACAGAAACCATGCATCCATAAGGTCAGTTTTGACAACTGACATTTAACTGAGGGTCCCATGCATTTTTTATGGCCTATGAAACGAAACTGATGAATGTTCATCAAATGCCTTTAAATGTAGGCTACACATTTAAAATGATTCAACAATTCACCATTTCTGATGGATAAACAGTTGCACTTAACTATAGGAGAGAGAACACCTGGTGTCAAAAGGGTTAAATGTAGTAGCTCTGAGTGACGTTTCTCCTCCAGCTCGCCTTTATCAGAGACGGGTAGCAGATGCAAAACACAGCGCACAACTTGGAAGCGATTTCCTGTCCACTAGAACGCATTTAGCGTTTTTACCGTTGCTCATCTGGTTACCGATTAAGACATTATCGCACCTCGCCAGATAATTTAGCTTCGTACATAGGCTATTCTGTTACGCCTCTACTCATCCGATTTCGTATTGCAACGTTACCCTCACGCTCACTTCCTCATGCGGTCATGTCAACAAAACCATTTGCATTTCACAGAAGCATAACCTGTCGTGTAGGCCTATCTCGAGGCGATTTTGAAAGTGTATTGTATGAAGGAACAAATATTTTCGAATATACGGTCATAATGGACTTTATAAAATGAACCCTTTGCATTTAGCAAACGCATTTACCCAAACGTGAGGGCATGGCTAACATGTAAAGGAAGGAGCAGGCTTGCGACAGACAACATTTAAAACTTACCCTCAACAACTAAATGATTATGCGTCCTCCCGACAGTTTACATCGAGCTTCATATTTCGACACTGCTTTGGACACCCAACGGTTGCATTTCTCGTCCTCAAGCCATAATACACTGAACTTGAATCTACCCATCTCGATTCACGTTCATATTGTGTCTGTTCTAATCACTTTTTACTACTAGAACATGGCTAAAGTAGGCTAAACGCTGCGCCCACAAGTATGTGGCTGCCCACCGCTGTGTGATGCCAGCAGCGGGCTGCACTGCGCCACAGACACCTGGCTACAGCGCGCAGCCGACAGCTAGGCCTACTTTAGGCTACGTTTCAGCATCTTGGGACGTGAACCGGTTAAATGTTTATAGCACTAGACTTTTTTTTCTTACACTCAAGCTACCCAGATGAAAAATAAGACCTCCCATGTAAATATAATACCACACTTCCAAAAAATGGCTAAATATAAGGCTTTATAAGACCTTAAAAACCAAATATTAAAAGTAAGACTTTTTAAGGATCCGCGGAGACCCTGGTATATATAACCTTACCTACACCTCCATCCATGGTTGAAGTGCCCTTCAGCAAGGCACCTAACCCCACACTGCTCCAGGCACTGTAACCAATGACCTGTACCAAGGCATGTAACACCACACTGCTCCAGGGACTGTAACCAATACCCTGTACCAAGGCACCTAACCCCACACTGCTCCAGGCACTGTAACCAATGACCTGTACCAAGACACCTAACTCCACACTGCTCCAGGAGCTGTACCCAATACCCTGTACCAAGGCACCTAACCCCACACTGCTCCATAACCAAAAACCCTGTAGGCCTACCAAGACACCTAACCCCACACTGCTCCAGGGACTGTAACCAATACCCTGTACCAAGGCACCTAACCCCACACTGCTTCAGGGACTGTAACCAATACCCTGTACCAAGACACCTAACTCCACACTGCTCCAGGAGCTGTACCCAATACCCTGTACCAAGGCACCTAACCCCACACTGCTCCAGGGACTGTAACCAATACAAGGCACCTACAGTGAGCCCACACTGCTCCAGGGACTGTAACCAATACCCTGTACCAAGGCACCTAACTCCACACTGCTCCAGGGACTGTAACCAATACCCTGTACCAAGTAGTGTTAATTTCGTCAACCATGACTATGACTAAAATATTTCGTCAATGCCCTTTTTTGATTTTCGTCATTTAGACTAAGACTAAGACTAAATTGGAAAGGCAATGACTAAAATATGACTAAGACTAAAATTGATTTTCGTCATTGTGACTAAGACTAAGACTAAATTTTAGAAAGCTGACGAAATTAACACTGGTGTTAAATAAAATAGAGAAAAAGAGCACCAGTGTGTGAAGAAGGTTTATTCTGCACAGTGTGATATATGTTAAAAAGAAAAGTAGTGTGCGGAGACGGTTTATTCTCTACAGTCAATGGTATATGTTAAAAAAGAGAATCAGTGTGTCGAGAAGTTCTATTATGTACAGTGTTGACTAAAATGACTAAAATGACTAAAAGTCGACTAAGACTAAAATTGATTATCGTCATTTAGTCTAAGACTAAGACTAAATTGGGAAGGCAATGACTAAAATATGACTAAGACTAAAATTGGTTTTCGTCATTGTGACTAAGACTACGACTAAATCAAAAAATGCTCACAAAATTAACACTGGTACCAAGGCACCTAACCCCACACTGCTCCAGGGACTGTAACCAATACCCTGTACCAAGGCACCTAACTCCACACTGCTCCAGGGACTGTAACCAATGCCATGTCTTAAAACACACATATGTGAAATGTTACATTAATTGGTGTTATTGTTAGTCATAATCATTGAAGACAGGGCCGGATTAACGCACAGGCTCGATATGGCTGTTGCCTTGGGGTCCCACCTGCCAGGGGCCAAAAGTCAAAAACTCCTGAGTTGTGATAAGATGCAATATTGAAAAAATGAATCTGTAGTGTTGAGTGCAGAAGTGCAGAGTGCAGTTTTGTCCTAAGCCCAACACAAGACAACCTGGGCTAAAACACCCCTCACAGACATGGGGCGTGCAGCCACTGAGGTCAGCGATGGGGGAAAAAAACGTGTCTTGAAAGCCCCTACAATATTGGATTTGGAATGTGTGGTTAGTAGCCTCTTACTGCAGATGGTGTCGCCGGCGGGCCTATTCACTACTTGCAGAAAATACTAAACTACATTATAACAACATTGCTATGACAGTACAGAGAGCCTTCAGTAACAATTTCAGACATAGCCATTACAATTTTGGTGACAGTAAGGTTATAGCACTAATGGGTTAATCTAGCTGTTGGGATGTAAACATGTTGCTTTTAAGTAGTTAACGAAATGTATCAGCTTTAACTGTGGTGGTTCACGTTACCCCAGGATTTTTTTTCTGGTTTGTCTCAGTGTACCTCGTTTTTGGGGTAAAAAAGAGACACTCGACCACTTCTTTTGAACTCTTAAATCCAAAATTAGTGGAAAATGTGAAAATTTTACAGATGTATAATTTTAGCTTCGCTAGAGGGGAGCTCTTGTAAAAAAAAAAGTCTCACATTGCTCTCCCCATAAGAATATTGTTTAGCTTCTTTTAGCTTATTTTGGTCTACATTACAGTATTTCTCAATTGGTTTTGTACATTTCTCGAATCTCTCTCGCAATTTTCAAAACACAGTATTCATTCTCAAAACAGCTTTAACAAATGGCAAAACACCATGGATGACCTGCAAAACCAAGTCTCTTCCTCAAAATCCTTAGTTTGTCTTTCAAAACCAAGTTTTTGTGTCAATGAACGCGTCAGTGCCAGCAGAATGGTTAGTCATTGTGTCATAGTGTATGGACAAGCTAGTCAAATTGATTTGTCATGTTGTCAATTGACTAGTACACTCTTGAGGATGTTTTCTGAAGCTAAATGTTGCTTAGAATGGGTGGAAAATGTTGTAAATTCGACTTTATATTACATTGATCAGGTAAGATTGTACTCTATACATTTAGAGTACGACATATTTATTGAAAGGTTTTCTCATTGCAAAATCAAAAAAATTGTCAACTCTGATTGAGGTGTCAAAGTGCGCCCTCTACTACCCCTTTTTACTTGTCTTGCAGGACCGTGTGGAAAAAAAATCTAGAACTGTAAAGCAAAATAAATTTGAAACAATTCACTGATACTGTATAAAGTGCACTTACTGTCTTGTGAAATTCTAGGGAAATATTGTAATTTTGCGTGGAGCATAATTATAAAGGGCACATGAGGCATAGAGTAATGTAATGCAGTACAGTGCTTATTGTTGTATTGCATGCTTGTTTCCTCTTTCCTTTCTACTGCTTTTGATTAGAGAGAGTCAATATTTACCTGTGAGCAATTCACCAATTCAGATCACATTTATAGACACAAATCCAATGGAAATTATACAGTGCTTAACGCATTATGACAGCTTGGTAAATCATTTTGCATGTCAAGACTTAAACTATGACCTAGGGCCTAAATGTTTTGGGGTTTGAGATAGTTTTGTGTATTCAGTGACAATGCGTTTTGAGTGATATGACAAAAGCAATTGCTAATGTACAAAAAAGCTGAGAATTGTACACAACCATCTGCATGATGATGAAAGCATTTGCTAAATGCTGAAAACTATGAGAAACGTATTTTACCATGTGCACAGATAACAGCAGGAAGTCACAATTGAACAAGACGTTTTGAGAATGATTATTCTGTTGTGAGAAATGTACAAAACCAATCGAGAAATACTGTAAGTATTCCATTTATTTTGTTCTGTACTTTTGCTGCCACTAGAGGTGACCCCGCTCCCCTTTTTACGGCAATCTGTAGCGGCCATTATCTGTAGGTAGACAAGAGAAATGGCAATTAAAGGAGAAGGACGCTCACCTCTGTCAAAAATGGCTTAATCATGTGAAAATGTCCATCAACACACTATACAAGGACAATAGTTGAAGTGTGTTGCTGACTATGTTCATAAAATATATAATTTGATTTTTAAATGTATTTAATCGACTCATATGATTTAAGTAGATCTTTAGCCTGACATTTCAAATCTGGTCTTTGATTAATATGTGTTACTTCATATTCACACAGTTTTAGTCAATTTTTTGACTGGGGTTTTGACTTGCATTGACTGAAGGTGCCTACACTACCTACGGAAGTTGGGAAGCTCCATGTGCCATTTCCCAGCGCTGTTGCAAACTGCCGTGTCACCTCTAGTGTTATTTTCGACCTCTATGCCTGCGCCCCCCTCTCCACCAGAGCCCATTGACCTGCTCCCACCAGCAGAGGTCCCCGTTACTCAAACTTCAAGAACTGTAGGAAACAAAATGGTCAACTGAACTTGAACGAATCCACTCAAGAGTGTCCATTCCAATATGTAGACTTCTGTCCTCCACTTGTGCTTGTGGCCTCGCATGTTGCTGACAGCCTCGTCTCCCTGGAGAAAATAATAAGGTTTCCCTGCTGTCAGCCTAGACACAACTTTTGGGGGACTATTTTTCATTCACCATCCCAGTTGCAAATGAGGAAATGACATTAGAATGGTGCTTTTGCAAGATATTAAATTAATTTTCTGTCGTCAGTGAGGTCATTATGAGGTCACAAGCAGGCAAGTGGACAAGGAAAGACGGAAGTCTGCATATTGGAACGCACAAAATACATGAAAACAGGGCCGGCGATAGGCATTAGGGCCCCCCGTGAGCAGCAAAGTTCCAGGAAGAAATGAGATCTCACCCAGTCAGCAGCTTGGTGTTTAAAATCAGAATTCTTTTATTAATTAACATTAACACGTTTACTCATTCACTCAAATACATAAGATATCAGACTGACTTTACAGCCCGAGTGTGTGTGTATGTGGGTGTGGGTGTGTGTATGTGTGTGTGTGTGTGACGCCGAATGGGTGTCTGGGTGATTGGTCTTCCAGATGAGGGTTGGGGTAGTCTGTGTGTGTGTGTTCAGTGTGTGTGTGTGTGTGTGTGTGTGTGTTCAGTGTGTGTGTGTGTGTGTGTGTGTGTGTGTGTGTGTGTGTTCAGTGTCTGGGTGACGGGCGTCCAGACGAGGGCTGTGGCAGTCGGTACTTGGCCATCTCAACGTCCAAATCTGAGAAGGACACACACACACACACACACACACGCACACCCCTACACACAGACACACACACACAGGTAACAACCGTTTACACAGTTAAGGAGTACTAATAACCCACCCAAAGATTTGGGCTCCGCACATCGTCTGGCAAAAGCCGCCAGCTCGGTTCTCTCAGTGTTTAGCCAATCAGCAAACAGAGAAGTGACGCAGAACTCACCCGCGAGCTCCGTTGCTGATTGGTTATGGTAACTATATTCACACTTTTGTTTTGTTATTTGTATGCTTTTGCGATGCTATATCGTAACAGTCATGCTAATAAAGCATAATATGGGTTATAATTTGAATTCGGAGCTCCAATGAATGTAAATGGCAGAGTAAGATCAGACCATCTCCCACCATCCACGGACACGAATTCCTCATGGCTTTTGCCAGACTGATTGACGGAGTCAACAGTCGGCTATTCGCCCAGGCTAGTACTAGTTAAGGTGTACTAGTTAAGGAGTACTAGTTAAGGTGTACTAGTTAAGGTGTACTAGTTAAGGTGTATTCGTTAAGGAGTACTAGTTAAGGTGTACTAGTTAAGGAGTACTAGTTAAGGAGTACTAGTTAAGGAGTACTAGTTACCTGAGAAGGTGTACTCGTTGTACTGGTGGTGCTGCAGGTTGGAGTACTTAGAGTTGTCAAACGGCGCCGGCTCTGGAAAACACACACACACACACACACACACACACACACACACACACACACACACACACACACACACACACACACACACCCACCCACACACACCAAGAATCCGATATCAGTAAACATTCTCACTGTCCGTTTGAGAGGGAAAGAGAGTGAGAGAGAGAGAAAGAAATGGGGAAAAAAGTGTTTTGAGTGAAAATAGCCACCATGCCAGTCACAAACACACACTCACACATACACACACACACACATGCTGATACCCAACACATGAGCACACACACCGCCAGACAGGTGCCTACAGGATGGTTAGCAGAGGAGGAGAAAGAGGAGGGAGAGTTAGCGCTAGCCAGAGTTAGCATCGATAAGGTAACCATGGTAACCTTCATAAAAACACAAAAACTATTAGCATTACTAGCGAGAGTTAGCAAAGGTGATGGTTACCATGGTTTTGCTTATAAAAACACAAGACTCATTAGCATTACTAGCATGTCCACACAACATGTCACCGTGGCAACACAAAATGTGTGCAAGTTAGCATGCATCGCTCATGGCATTAACCTTAATCCATAGAGAACACAGTAGTTTAGCACAGAACTCAATGTATCTTCCACCTTTTCAGGCACAGGCACAAAGCACAATGCATCCCCCACCTATACAGGCAGTTAGCTTTGGCAGTTAGCGGTGGCATGGGAGAGCGCTAAGGAAACATCACCCCCACAGATGAAGATGACGCTAACGTTAGCCATTAGCCGCTAGCTAGCTAACAGCAGGAGAGAGTGGCGTTAGCATTAACTTTAGCATTAGCATTAGCGTATACAGGAGTTGCAGGAACATCAGCAACAGTAAAAAACATTACCAGTATAAACCAATAGTAATACATTTATGTCACAAATATGTAATTTGATACCAAATGCAACCAATGCCTTTACCGTTAACAGTAACACGTTGTAAAAATGAACAATAACACAAACATTAAAAAGTATCACAAACAGCAACCAATGCCTTTACCGTTAACAGTAACACATTGTAAAAATGAACAATAATACAAACATTTAAAAGTATCACAAACAGCTTCACACACATTAACACTTAACAAGTTATCTTGAACATTAACTTCAACCTCCAATAGAAACATCACCACTGTACTCACCAGTAGCAACCATTAGCGGTAGCATAGTGTATGAACTTTACCAGTAGACTAAATTAGCATTAGCAGAGTGCTACATTACCAGTAACACATTGGCCGTTAGCAGTCTCCTTCATTAGCATTAAGAAGCAAAACATACACATTACCAGTAGAATGCCTTTAACATTACCGTTAACATTAAACATGAGCATAAACAGTTCAATTAGCATCATAAGGGATATCAGACTTGAGACGAGTCACAAACACTCCCAGTGAACATGTTGTAATTTACCATTAACGTTACCGACATTAAACATAAACATGACATAACATGTTGACATTACCAGTATCAACTTACCATTAACAGCATCATTAATATTCATCATTAGCATTTAACATTTAACATTAACATTAACGTCAGGCTAGCTGACAATGTGGCCATGTGGCCTGAACGACCTTCAGAGAGGAGTCCAGAGGTGACCCGTCAGACAGAAGAAGAGAGGGGTGCAGACGGACGAGTGGAGAGGGAGGGGTGCACATGTGTGAAGTGAAGAGAGAGGGGGGTGCAAGATTTAGACCAAGATAATATGGGCGGCCCAGAGAAAAGTGTTAGAAGACGTCCCCATCGCCAAGAACCGAGTGTCAGTGTGTCAGTCTGTGTGTGTGTGTGTGTGTGTGTGTGTGTGTGTGTGTGTGTGTGTGTGTGTCTGTGTGTGTGTGTGCATACATACATCAAGGACATGGCAGCATGTCACATGCGTAGATATGTAAACCCATGCAGAACTGCACATCAGTGTTGTCATGGAAACTAATGCTAAATACAGGTGTGTTGTCAAGGACACAGTGGTTACCTGTTGCTACCTGTGTCCAAGACTATTGGCTATTGGCTATTGGGTGTAGTAGTGTAATCAGACACTACAGGGCTACTGGTGTAAAGCGACCTTGGGTTACTCGACTACAGGGCTACTGGCTGCAGTGTAAACACGGCCAGGCTACAGGGAGTACTCATAGAGAAGTTTGCTACTTAATACATGGGTATGAATGCTGGTGTGGGTATGAATGCTGGTGTGTGTGTGTGTGTGTGTGTGTGCATGTTTGAAGGCGCGTGTGTGTACCCTCTACTGGCTCCAGAGCTGGAGTCTCTGCTGCGTTCAGAACCTCTGCCAGGTCTAGAACCTCCACCTCAGCTTCCGCCTCAGCTGCTGCAGGGGCGGCTTCTAGTTCAGCTGCAGGGGCGGCTTCTAGTTCAGCTGCAGGGGCGGCTTCAGCTTCAACTGGGGCCTCAGCAGCTTCCACAGCAGCAGCAGCTTCTACAGCTTCACCCTCAGCAGGGGCGGCGACCTCGGCCTCCACTTCGGCAGCAGGTGCGGGGGCGGACTCAGCAGCTTCGGCCGCAACAGCAACAGCTTCGGCCTCGGGGGCGGCTTCTGCTTCTGCTTGGACTTCTTCACCAGCCTCAGGCTCAGGGGCGGCTGCTTCCACAGGAGCAGCATCAACAACAGCTACAGCTTCCGCCTCGGCCAGCGTCTCCTCGGCGACGCCCTCTACGACAGGAGCTGCGTCCACCAGCTGCTCAGCAGCATCAGCAGCGGCCGTTTCTATAGCGACAGCAGCATCAGCGGCAGCATCAGCCGTCTCTGCAGGGGCGGCTTCAGCTTCTACGGCAGCTTCGGCCTGCACGGGTGCGGCGTCCACGAGTTCCTCTGCCGGAGCTGCGGCTTCCGCCTCCACTGGTGCCTCTGATGCAGGTGCAGCTTCTGCCACCGTGGGTGCGGCGTTGACCAGCTCTTCAGCTGCGGGGGCGGCTGCTGACTCTGCTGCTGCTGCTGCTTCTACCGGAGCTGCTGACTCTTCTGCTGCTGGAGCGACTTCTGGGGCGACCTCTGGGGCGGCGTCCACCAACTCCTCGGCTGCTGCTGTTGCTGCTGTCGTTGTCGTTGTCGTCGCCGCTTCCTTCACAGCGTCCACCACGGCCTCAGCAGCCGACGTCACGGCGTCCGTCACGGCCCCCTTGACGGCCTCGGTCACGGCTTCGGTGGCCGAGGTGACGACCTCGGTGACGGCCTCTGTGACGGCTTCCGAGACGGCGTCCACCACTGCCTCTGTTGGTCCTGCTGGGGCGGCCGTCTCCATGGGGATGGTCTCCGGGGCGATGGCCTCTTTGGCCTCCAGCTTCATCTCCGGCTTCTTCTCCGCTTCCGTGTCCGAATCTGAATCCGAGTCGGAGTCCGAGTCGCTGGAGGAGGATGATGATGCTGCATCCTGGCTGGCTGCTGCCGCGGCGACAGCCTCCGTTTCTACGGCAACCTCTGCAGGCGCCTCCTTGGCGGCTTCGGACGTCTTCGCCTCTTCAGCTGCAGCTGGTGCTGTCTCTGATGCTTCTACTGCTGCTGGCGCTTCAGCCACAGGTGCTGCTTCTACTGCTGCTGCTGCTGCTGCTGCTGCTGGCGCTTCTGCCACAGGTGCTGCCTCTGGAGTGGCCTCTACAACGGCCTCTGGTGCTGCTGGCTCTACTGGAGCTGCCACAGCCTCAGCAGCTGCTTCCGCAACGGGCTCTGGGGCAGCTGCCTCTACTGCTGCTGGCGCTTCTGTTGCTGCTGCTGGAGCTGCCACTTCTGCCACAGGTGCTGCTTCTACTGCTGCCACAGCCTCTGATGCTACTTCCGCAACGGGCTCTGGGGCAGCTGCTTCTACTGTTGCTGGCGCTTCTGCTGCTGCTGCTGCTGCTGCTTCTGCTGCTGGAGCTGCCACTTCTGCTGCCTCTACTGCCACAGGTGCTGCTTCTACTGCTGCTGCTGCTGCCTCAGCCACTACAGGCTCTGGGGCTGCTGGGGCAGCTGCCTCTACCGCTGATTCTACTGCTGCTGGCGCTTCTACTGCTGCTGCTGCTGCCACAGCCTCTGATGCTGCTTCCGCAACGGGCTCTGGGGCAGCTGCCTCTACTGTTGCTGGCGCTTCTGCTGCTGCTTCTGCTGGAGCTGCTGCTTCTGTCACAGGTGCTGCTTCTACTGCTGCTGCCTCAGCCACTACAGGCTCTGGACTGGGCTCTGGGGCTGCTGGCGCCTCTGAGGCCTGTGTGGCGGCTGCTGCTAGTTCTGCAGCGACGGCTTCTTCCTGAGGTAGCGCCTCTAAGGCCTCGCTGGCTTCTGTGGCTGCTGGTTCTTTAGCGATTTCGGCGGATTCTGATTCTGCAGCGGCAGCAGGAACGGCGGGTTCTGGTTCTGAAGCAGTTTCTGCAACTGCGGCGGATTCTGTCGCTGCAGTTGCGGCGGCAACGGCGGGTTCTGCAGCTGCTGCTACTGCTGGCGGTTCTACTGCCGTGACGACGCTAGGGGGGAGGAGTTTGGTGGGGAAGGAGACTGGCGTCTTATAGGCCAACAGGGCCAAACGCTCCTCATCTGTCAACCCTATAGAAACACACACTTACTCATTAACACACACACACACACACACACAAACACACCTTCCACACCTGTGGAGTCCACTCAACTATAGCATTCTTCATGTAAACACACACACACACACACACACACACACACACACACACACACACACACACACACACACACACACACACACACACACACACACAAACACACACACGTCTCCTCGTATAGGCCAACAGGGCCTAACGGTCCTCATCTGGCAACGCTGTTGCTATGGAAACACAAAACTTCTACTGGCACACATTTACACTCACATTTTGATGACAATAAGGTTATAACAGGCTCTGCACTACAATAAGGTTATAACAGTTATAACTTTTCTTCACCAAGGCACTCCAAAAAGTATAGTTAAAAATGTCTTTATTATAATGACATGTCCATTAAGGACTTTAAAATTGCCCACGCGTAGCGTAGCGGCAGTTGAGCCTTCTTCAGGGCTCTGCACTAAGGGGTGATGACCAGGGTCGTAGTGGGGATTTTTAAAGTGGGGGTACGCGATTTAAGAGGTCACCAATTTATTACGCAACTTGTCATGTCAACCCCCTTTTTATATTCAAACACGGACAGAATGTCTTTTTAAAATTTCACCTCAGGAGAAGTGGGTGGACTGCGTACCTCCGCATACCGCGCCCACTACACCCCTGGTGATGACACTACAATAAAGTTATAACAGACTCTGCACTAAGGAGTGATGACACGACAATACGGTTACAGAGGCACTAAGGGGTTTAAAAGGCTTAGCATTAGCATTAGCAACATCTAGCCATATCTAATGAGGATTAGCAACTGGAGATTTCAAGCTGCACACTTCCTGCTGAATAGAACTCTCTCTGTAAAGAGAAAACTCTTCATTAGGTCATTTATTCAGTCCCACCAGGAAATCGCGGGCATTTTCTAAAAAAAAAAACGCGGTCGGAATTGCCAGATGGTGCACGAGGACTTCCAGAAAATCGCGATAAAAGTTGCGGAGCTTCTTACTGTGTTGCGATTTTGTTGCGGCATGAAGTGAAAGGTGCGATTTTTGTTGCGAATTTTAATGTGTTTCCCCACGCTTGAAAGTAAAGGACACTGCCACATTCCAGTCCTCTGGTGTTTTTATATTATTTCCATTTTTATATTATAATTTTGGTCCTTAAGCAAAGCAGGGAAGCGGCCAGGGCGAGTTTTTAGCCAGAATGTCGTCGTGAAAAGCTCCATCTTTTTCATGCTGCGTGCCGCCTTTGACACGATAGACCACAACATACTAATTGACCGCCTTGAATCTTGGGTAGGCTTGTCCGGTCACGTCTTAGAGTGGTTCAAAACATATATTACAGGAAGACAGTTTTTTGTCACCATCGGAGAATACGTCTCCAACAAGTATGATGTGCCTTTTGGAGTTGCTCAGGGTAGTTGCTTGGGCCCTCTCCTCTTCTCTCTCTATATGTTGCCCCTGGGCTCCATCATCAGAGAGCACAATGTTGATTTTCATAGCTATGCCGATGACACTCAACTATATATCTCTGTCGAGCCTAGCCAAACCACTGCCATTCATGCCTTGACTAAATGCATGTCTGCCATTACAGATTGGATGAACAGTAACTTCCTAAAATTAAATGAAGATAAAACTGAAGTGTTGCTCATTGGGCCTAAGAAAAAACGTGCAAAACTCCACTCAAGCCTAGGTGACCTAAGCATACACATTAAAGATAAGGTTACTAGCCTAGGTGTGGTCATAGACTCGGATTTGAGCTTTGAGCCTCACATCAACAAGATAACAAAATCTGCTTTTTTCCATCTTAGAAATGTCAACAAAGTGCGCGGCTTGGCCCCCCGACAAGACGCTGAGAAACTTATTCATGCCTTTGTCACCAGTAGGATAGACTACTGCAATGCTCTTTTCTCTGGTCTCCCAAAAAAATTAATTGACAAATTGCAACTCATTCAAAATTCTGCGGCAAGAATCCTAACAAGAACCAGAATGAGAGAGCACATCTCTCCTGTCTTGGCAGACCTGCACTGGTTACCTGTCTCATACAGAATCGACTTTAAGATTCTGCTCACAGTATTTAAAGCATTAAATGGACTTGCCCCTAGCTATATCTCAGACATGCTCTCTTTTTATGCCCCTGCTCGAGCTCTCAGGTCCACTGATGCCAAGCTGCTAAGGACCCCCACCCCCCCGCAGAAGAAGATCGGCGACGCCGCGTTTGCCTGCTATGCGCCCAAGAGATGGAACACCCTCCCCATCGAGATCCGATCAGCCACCTCCGTCGACTCCTTTAAGAAGCAGCTGAAGACCCACCTCTTCATCCTTGCCAACTCCTAGCTGCCAAGACGTCATAGTGTCCCAGCCGCCGCAGCGCCCTTACTACTCGCAATCCAGCCCTGGCAGGGGGCTCCCCTAGGTGGCCGCTGGTCTCTGCCTGAGGTTTCTTCCTGACTACAGGGGGTCTTTTTTCTCAGACCTCACTGAGCTTTTTTTCCCCCTCACAAACTATGAATCAAGCGAAAGGGAGTTTTTCCTCACCCCTGATGCCACCAGGGGCCGCACCTGAGCGCCCAATCTCTGTGTGACTATCTATGACTTATGATAGGCCCAGCCACTATGGACCTTACACATCTAAGAATCCTGGTCCTAACCTACGTTGACCTTATGACTCTACATTCTCTGTCTATCTCTTCTTCCTCTGCCTTCCTGCTTTTTCTGCCTCTCCTCTATACCTCTCCTTTTAAATCTATCTCTCCTCTCCTTTTAAATCTATCTCTAACAATGTTTTTTCCCATTTGTTAAGCACTTTGAGTTACATGCCTTGTATGACACAGTGCTATACAAATACAATTATTATTATTATTATTATTATTATTATTATTATTATTATTATTATTACGACACCCTTCATTACAATGCTGTTTATGGCCGTTTGACTCTGTTTTCAATGTCATCACCGTTTCAAATTGTAAGCATACAAACTTCGTATCATGTCGAGATTCATTCCTGACTTAAACAGTGGATATATAATTAACTATTATCACTTATAAGTAGGCGGGCGGAATTAGGCATGTCCATCCGCGTACCTCGCGATTTCCTGGAGGGACTGTTTATTACATCATTCATGAGGTGACGCCTTAAGTCACTGCAGCTGGGAAGCAACAGGAGCACCTGTAAACACCTGTAATGTAATGTGATGTAAACACGTACACATGTCACGCTAACATACACACCATAAAAACATATTTCACATCAGGACCTGTAGCCTCCACCCCTGTGGTGTGCAATGTGTGTGTGTTTGCAGAGTGTCTTGTGTGTGTTTGTAGTGATGGTATTTTCGGCTCTTTTCTGAGATCTGATTCTTAAGGCTCTCCTTCATATGGAGAGTCGGCTCTTTCTTTTGTTTTGTTTTTTATTAAGATATTTTTTTTGGTCTTTTTGATTTTATGATAGCACAGTGAAGATGGTGACAAGAAGCGAGTTGGGGAGAGAGAGACGGGGAAGGTCCGGCAAAGGACCCGGACCGGGAATCGAACCCGGGTCGGCCGCATGGCAGACGAGTGCCCTCCCGTTAGGCCACGGAAGGGCCGAGAGCTAGCTCTTTTGACTACCAATCGACTCCCCATACACATGCTCTACAAAACGAATTCATAAATCATTTAAATGATATCTTAGAACATTTTGGACCTTTTGGACCCGCCATCTTCTTCATCGCGATTGGTCAAGATGTGTGTCTTACACGCTTGACATGAGGGTAGTGGAGACAGGGGGAAAAAACGGTTGGCTATGTGGCTCCCAAAACGGTCCCCGTCACTCACTTAGAGCCAGTTCTTCGTGTGTGTGTGTGTGTGTGTGTGTGTGTGTGTGTGTGTGTGTGTGTGTGTGTGTGTGTGTGTGTGTGTGTGTGTGTGCTTACTGGGTGCGGCGGGGGGTCTGGCTGCTTTGGGCTCCGGTGGCTTGGTACACACACTGGCAGCAGGAGTCCGCAACACACTCCATACTCTACCCTGCAACACACACACACACAAACACACACAGACACACACAGACACACACAGACACACACACACACACACTGTACGCAGGCACGCACGCACGCACGCACATCACGCACGCACACACACACACACACACACACACACACACACTCACACAGTAAAGTTAGGTCAGGTCAAGTCAGCATGGTAAGTTGGTAAGTTAAGTCAAGTAAGTGTTCAATATATTTTGCTCAGGGGGACAGTAGACCCTTGAGATGAGATATAGGCATCTCGTTTTCAAGGGGGTCCCCTACATGATGAGTTGAACTTGGTCAAATTAAGTGCATGTCAAGTTAACATGGTCAGTTAAGTAAGGGTTAACGTTCGGCGAGAAGGTCGCTACCGTGGAATAGCAGCACGACAGAGAGAATCTTTAGACCCCGACGCGGAGCGGAGGGGTCTTGTTCTCTCTGAAGTGCTGCTATTCCACAAAGCGACCGACTCGCCGAAAGTTAACCCGCTTATTATATGGATATACTTAAATGATTCACACATGCGGGGACATTTCTTTAGACCTATTTAATGTTAAGATTGTTGCTGCGCAAAACAAAACAGTGCCGTTGTGGAACACCGTTAGGCAACAGCTAGGTAGGCTAGCCAGGACAACAGGTGTTGTCTATCGCAGCAGCTGATTAGAGTGACAAAAGACCGGACCCCCTGCGGAGTGATATGAAACATTCGCTTTAGCCACTGACTTGTATACAAGCCAGTGGCTTTAGCAGTGAACGTCTTGTTGCCATTGACAGCGGTAGCCAGGACAACGGGTGCTGTCTATCACAGCAGCTGATTAGAGTCTTGTTGAAAAGTCGCTTTAGCAGTGAAAAGTCTTGTTGCCATTGACAGCGGTCTGTTACCAACCCGTCCGTTATCGAAAAATAACAGACGTGCGAACGTTGGGGAGCCCCGTTGAAATGAATGGAGCATTCGACCGATGACGTCACAACCATATAATAATAGTAGTTAACATAGTGAGTTGGGTTTTGTCAAGTTCACATGGTCAAGTCAAGTCGGCTTTAGTGTCGTTTCTCTTTACATGCACTGGTCATACAAAGTTTCTTACCTTCCCGTTACAGACATAGACATAGGCCTACTACACGTACTTTAGGTGAGTTAAGTTAAGTGGCGTTATAATCTGCACAAAACATAACTGACAGCCGAGTAAATGACATTACATTACTGACACCTGATGACATTATTGACAACAGATGACATTACTGACAACTGAAGACATGAATGGTAATCAATGAGATTCATGTCATTCCACTGTCAATGAGAAATCCACGCTTGTCCTGTCTTGCACTTTGATGTCAGTCTGTAAATGTCAGTCCTGTGTATGATTAACACAATTACGTCCTTACATGGTATAGAGAGAGAAACGTAATTTCATTTTCCTTGTATGACCTGTGCATATGAAATAAGTGACAAAAGTTGACTTGACTTGACGCTACTCGGACTAAATCGCGCAGTGTCACAGTTACTACCTGACTTACAGACGCCATACAGACATGCGAGGAGCAGCCGTGTGTTTGTAACATCGGTTATTGTTTTATTGTCATCATCATTATTGTTATTTTAAAAAAGATAACACGCTGCGTTACTTGGAGTTTCGTCTGCAAGAACAGAGTAGAGGCTAATGTCAGCTAGCCGACTAGCTAACCTCGAAGGATTCTGAAGGACTTAAGACAATATGCACTACACTTTCTCCTACCCATCTATGATTCTGCAGGGATGTGTATTTACTTCGATATTCTGTCTAAACAAAATTAAAATGTTAAATGAATAAAACATCCCGAGTTACCTTGACCGACCCGAGTCGCCCTATTCTCAGAAGGGACGTCGCCATTGTTGCTGTGCTCTCTCTATTGTGGTCCGTGCAGCAACACTGGCAGCGGAGGAACAAGTTCCACAACACAAGCCCAACCTCCAGAGTAGATCAGACTATTTTTTATCAATCTCGAGGGAAATTAAGGTGTCTGTCAGCTTACATACACAAATACAAGACATACATAATTAAAAAAAAAAAAACACTGGCACTTGCTCAGATCTATTGTAGGCCCAATTTCCCTTCTCAAAAAAAAAATCATAAAAATCTATTCATATAGCCAATCATAACAGCTGTCGTCTCCAAAGGCAGGATAGGGTCTGGGGAATAGCTCAGTACTGATGTCAGGATCTGACCCCAACAGCGACATTGCAGCCGTCGATTACATTATCCATTAGGAAACAGCCACCTTCTTCAGGTTCCCTGAATATAACTTAATTGTATTTTCTAAGATTCCACTTCAAAATATGTAATATTTCATGTGAAGCTGCATAACATTAAAATCACATCAGGGGCCGGATAGAACGGATTCAAGGGCCGCAAACGGCCCTCAAGACATAGATTCCCCACCCCTGNTATACATGGCTACACATTCTGTGTGTGTGTGTGTGTGTGTGTGTGTGTCTGGGTGTGTGTGTGTGTGTGTGTGTGTGTGTACGCATACGCGCGTGCATGTTTGAGAGAGGGGGGGGGGTGGGGGTGTCGTATTATGCACTTAATCTCTGCTGCACTTTAAGTGGGATGGGGGGGCTGGGGGGGTCAAGCACTGGTGTCACTTTTACCTCGTTTTGCACTTTACTTGGAAACCTGCTACTACTAAGTATTGTTACATAATAATTGTACCCAAACACAATTTCGTTGCCTTTTTGACAATGACAATAAATTCTTGAATCCTTGAATCCTTGAATCCTACCTGTAAAAGTGATGGAGCCATGCTCATAGGCAGAGATTCTAGAGTAAATTGGGGCCCCAAGCGAAAATTAAAAAGAAAAAACACACAAAAAACTCGACAAATCACCCCTGCAGTATAAAGTCTTGTTATTTATGTTATCAGCTTTGGCTGGGCCCAGGACAAGGATATGTTCAAGATTTTACAAACCTTTTAACAGAGTATTTTTATTCATTTATAAAAAAACATAAATGTTTGATACATAAAAATATTGTGGTCATCCCTGTTTGTTTTTCACCACCTATTATTGGCTGGGGGGCCCCTGAAGATGTCCCTCTGCTCATAGACCTGGACGTTGTGTAGACTACAGTAGGCCTAACTCTGTCTAAGTTGGTTAAAATATGGACATACAAATGTACCAAATGTATCTCTCTCCCGCTGTGTCGTTGCACAACACTTTTGCAGTGAATTTCTCAACCACTTTGTTCAACAGTGCACCAGCCGCCAGCCAGGATAATAGTTTGTTGTTTATTGTTGTTTTACCCATAAAACCCTCCTCAGTCTTGCCTATAAAACCCTCCTCTTTATATTCAGTCTTGCCTATAAAACCCTCCTCATTATAGTCAGTCTTGCCGCCTTGGCCTCTGGTAAATATTTACACAGCTGTATGTTTATGCATTTCCCCACTTGTTTACACAGCTGTATGTTTATGCATTTCCCCACTTGTTTACATCAGCTGTATGTTTATGCATTTCCCCACTTGTTTACACAGCTGTATGTTTATGCATTTCCCCACTTGTTTACATCAGCTGTATGTTTATGCATTTCCCCACTTGTTTACATCAGCTACATCAGGTGCCTCCGAACAGGCAGCCAGCAGACCTGTCATTGGGCCACAATGAGCACCTTGCACAATGACTGACTGCGGAACAATGGAGCTGTCCAACAGCGCACTGTCAGCTTTTTTGGTCCCTTTTATATTTTATATTGTGCTGCTCTGTGTGATGTCTGATTAATGGGCCAATGGAGTAGGCAGGGGAACATAGGACCCGGGGAACATAGGTACGCTCCCGATGGGCCAATGGAGTAGGGGAATATAGGACCCGGGGAACATAGGTACGCTCCCGATGGGCCAATGGAGTAGGGGAATATAGGACCCGGGGAACATAGGTACGCTCCCGATGGGCCAATGGAGTAGGCAGGGGAACATAGGACCCGGGGAACATAGGACCCAGGGAACATAGGTACGCTCCTGATGGGCCAATAGGACCCGGGGAACATAGGTACGCTCCCGATGGGCCAATGGAGTAGGGGAATATAGGACCCGGGGAACATAGGTACGCTCCCGATGGGCCAATGGAGTAGGCAGGGGAACATAGGTACGCTCCCGATGGGCCAATGGAGTAGGCAGGGGAACATAGGTACGCTCCTGATGGGCCAATGGAGTAGGCAGGGCGGTGAGAGGATTGATGGTCCAGAGACGGTGGACGTTCGAAAGGTGTGAAGATTCAGGTGTGAAAACCAATTGGATTAAGCATTCCAGGTCATGCATTTTTTTTAATATAAAAAGTGAGGGTGCGCTTTCAAGACAGCCACAGCCCTCTGGAAGACTTCTGAATTATAGCCTACTTTTCAGAGATCTCTTTTGTGGCCCATATTCCCAGAGTTGCCCAATAATGATGCACACCTGACATAGGCAGAGATGCTAAGAGTATTATGGTATCCAGTCTCTCTGACATGGGGTGTTGGGTTCCTTTGATCGCACCCTCTCTTATTTTACAAATGCGCATGACCTGGAATGCTTAAATCAGACAGGATTTCATGCTCATACAGTGTACAGGTTGGTGTTGGAAAATATTAGCCTCGCGAGCCATCCTACGTACTTCCGCCAAAGGATTGACTCCACTACGGTAGTCTGGCCGTGCTTCTCTGTGGAGTGCCTGAAGCAGTAGGATCACAATACCCCCCCCAGAACAAACTGCCAATAAGCGTTTATTTCAATATCTTGCAAAAGCTCAATTGTCGAGTCTTTTTCCCATTTGCCTCCTGGCCCCTCCTCCGTGGAGAAAACGATAAAGTTTCCCAGCTGTCAGCCTGGCCACAACAACTTTTGAGGGACTGTTTTTCATTCACCACCCCAATTGCAAATGGGAAAAAGACTCTACAATTGAGCTTTTGCAAGATATTGAAATATAATGCTGTGGTCAGTGATGTCATCATTATATATTACTCCCTGGTACGAGGAAACAAGCACAAGAGGAGGCGGCAAGGTCGCATATTGGAACGCACTCTATGCTCCATACATTTGTTAACATTATATTTTCACTAGTAGGCCTATACCCTGTAGTGTGCTCGCTCATGCCACCTAGTGGTAAACATGTGGTTGGGAAACACTGACCTACACACCCATACACTCAAGGACAGGACAGGGGAGAGGTGTGTGAGTGTCTCGCAGAGGGGGTTCTTACACTTTTAGTTTTCCACCCATGACTTTTCCAAAACCATTTATTAAACTCCCATTGATAGAAACCCTGCTTTTGGAGTCACATCAAGTTGAAATAATTTTAAAACACCAAGTCAACTTAACGTCTCTAAAATCAAACATTAGTCATATGCATGAACATAATCATCAGGACATGTGCATCAACACCTCCACATGTTCCTTAGCCCAGTGTTTCAACAGGGGTTAGCGGGGCACCCTGGGGTGCCACAGGCCCCCGTGAGGGGTGCCGCGGAAACGTGTCTGATAAACTAAAGCAGTGTTTCCCAACCTTTTTTGTCATGCGTACCCCCTAAGCCTTTTTGTCATACCATGAGTACCCCCTCACTCATGCTCTATATCCCAATGTGACTATGCTCCATATATTTTTTAGAATTTTTCCAAGTACCCCCTTCAGTGTGCTCGCGTACCCCTAGTGGTACATGTACCCCTGGTTGGGAAACACTGAACTAAAGCACAATAAAATAAATAAAGGTCGCCCCAGTAAGCTGCAACTTCGAACGCAGGCTATGTGACGTCTCCAAATGTGTTACTTTTCTAAGCTTGTGTGGTATCGGATGCGATGCCATGCTACGGCTTGTTGGTTTAGGGTGCCTTGAACTTTTTCATGATTTGAAAGGGTGCCTCGCCTAAAAAAAGGTTGAGAAACAGCCATAAGCTACACTTTTTAGCACCACTACCTTCTACTAGTAACTGCATGACGCCTTCATTTTAAAATCAACTTGGATACATTTCCAACACTTGACTTTTCAAAACTTTCGGGCAAATTATTTTCCAAAACTTTTCCAGGGTCTGAAAAATGCCATTTTAAAATTCCATAACATATCAAGGTTTTCACAACAGTAAGGCTCTCCAAACATCAGTTCTGACAGCACTGCGGAACTTTCGCTTTGGACACAAATGACCGCCACACACAATTTCACCACAGCAGCAGAGCATGGACAGCCAATGGGTCCAACAGAACAGAACTGCAGACGGGTCAAAGACATCCAACTGTCCTTCAGTGCTAACAAATGCTTTTGCTTACTGTAACTGTGAAAAGTGAATGCATGAAAGCCAAGCCAAACAAATAATTTTAAAAAAAATGTCTTTCTTTACATTTACAGTAAGCAAAAGAATCCGTTGCACTGAAGGACATGTTGGACGTCTTTGACCCAGACATCGGCGCCACTGTGCCGTGCGGTGCTAATTTGAAAACAATGGAATGAAATTTGGCAGAGCCGATGTGTGGAGGACCTAAGACCCCTGGAGCGAGACAGGGAGAGAGATGAGACAGGGGAGGAGGAGAGGTGGATCACAGTCAGGGTTTATTTTATTATTTTATTATTTTATTTCCTTCTAGAACATTCACAAAGGGCAACAGAAGCCCATTACATCATATCCCATGATCCCTCACTGCATCCGCATCCGCAGAGCGCATCACATGATCACATAGCACATCGTATGTATGCAGCCATCCCGTGTTGGGTTTGCATCACATCATCATATAGCACACTATACTCTATAGCGCCCCCCTCAGGACAGGAAGGCAAACTGCTCACACACCCCCTAACCAAACTCCATGACATGTCCTTAACGCAGCTAACACATGTTGGGATGGCCGTTTAGGTTCTTCTGTGTGTGTGTGTGTGTGTGTGTAAATGTATCGAAATGGCAGTCCTGATCCCTCTTAAGGTGAGACGTGTGTGTGTGTGTGTGTGTCTATGAAAAGTTCTTGGCTAAAAAGGCCGTGGAGTTCCCTTATAAGGTAGAAGTAGAAGACTGTGTGTGTGTGTGTGTGTGTGTGTGTGTGTGTGTGTGTGTGTGTGTGTGTGTGTGTGTGTGTGTGTGTGTGTGTGTGTAATACAGTTCCTGGCTTAAAAGGCCTTCAGGTTCTGACATAGAAATGAATCTAAGAATTCCTCATGGAGACTTCCACAGGAGGAGACGATGAGAGGAGAGGAGAGGAGGATGAAGAGAGGAGGAGGAGAGGAGAGGAAAAAGAGAGGAGGAGGAGGAGAGGGGAAGAAGGGAGGATGAAGAGAGGAGGGGAGCAGAGGTAGAGAAGGTCCGTTGAGTAGAGTTGAGTGGAGTAGTCGAGTTGTGGAGTTCATCCTTTACTTGGCCGCCACCTCGTCAAACTTGGGCTCTGCAGAGAGAAGAGAAAAAACAGTCAGAAACACACACACACACACACACCTGTTGCAGTCACAAAGGAACACACACACACACACACACACACACACACACACACACACACACGGGAGTCCAGAGTCTATTTTATTGGGCACACACGTCCAACTGCTCATTTATGCAAATTTCCAATCAACCACCCGAATGGTGGCAACTCAATACATTTGGACGCGTAGACGTGCTCAGAGCATCTGTGAACACAACTAACCTTGAGGCAAATGGGACACTGACATGGTAGGGTCAGTACATTGCACTTAGCTGACGCTTTCATTTATTCAAAGCAACTTAGTTATTATTTGTCAGGGTATTGGTTACAGGCCCTGGAGCAATGTGGGGTTAGGTGCCTTGCTCAAGGGCACTTCAGCCATAGATGGAGATGTAGGGAGAGGTCAGGGGGGACTCGAACCCCAAGATTGAAAGACCAACTCCCTAACCACTAGGCCATGGCTGCCCCTAGGGTAAGTCCATCAACAACAGGAAAGCATGGATACCTCCTGCCTTGTATCAACGCTTCAGGCCGGTGGTATAATGCGTACGGATATTTTCTTGCCACAATGTTGGCCCCTTAGTACCAATTGATCTTTTTTGGACAAAGTCATCTGAAAGGGCCCCCTTTCCAATACATATAGGCAGTTAGGGCAGCTCTGAAGGCAACAGGGGACCCAACCGAGCACTAGGAAAGTATACCTAATAACGTGTCCGGTGTGTGTGTGTGTGTGTGTGTGTGTGTGTGTGTGTGTGTGAGTATATGTGTGTCTATAGTACCTGTGAAGGTGAATTCTGGGAAGTTATTTAATCGCATCATCATATGAACCACAGCCTGACCTGGCAGTGCTGCAGCTCTGAAGGCAACAGGGGGATCCAACCCAGCACTAGGAAAGTATACCTAATAACGTGTCCAGTGTGTGTGTGTGTGTGTGTGTGTGTGTGGTGTGTGTGAGTATAGTACCTGTGAAGGTGAATTCTGGGAAGTTGTCGAGGTCTCCTCCGCCATAGAGACGCTGTAGCTTAGCAACCTCTTCAGCTAGCGCCTTCTCGTACGCAGGACCGGCTCCCACCAGACCACCCGACGCCCTGCCACACACACACACACACGCACACACACACACACACACACACGCACGCACATGGTTAGCAACCTCCACGTGTTAGCACATAAATCTAGAGTCTCAACTGTAGGCCTTGAAAAGTCGGCCATCTTGAATTTCAATTCTATGTAACAACTATAAAACAAACCAACCAAAAAGAACAATTCTAGTGATGAGTGTGTGTGTGTGTGTGTGTGTGTCTTACGAGCTCTCTGACAAGCAATGGTGTGTGCGTGCGTGCAACTCACGAGCTCTCTGATGAATATTGGCGAATCGAGTCCAGGAACAGTTTCTGAATTGGGTCCATTCCAACTGCAACACAAAACACACAGTTACACACAGACACACACACACATACAGTACTACAACACACACCATCTGTGGATTGGAAATGCCCCACCCACACCCACATCCACATCATGCACACACACACACACACACACACACACACAGAGACACACCTCCTGCACTTAGTACACAGGCTCAAAATACTAGGGATGCACCGATACCACTTTTTTGAAAACCGATACAAGTACGAGTACATTAATGTGTGTACTTGCCGATACCGAGTACCGATACCTTTTACCACCAAAATACAATAAAAATAAATGCATGGCCTTGTTTTTTTCCACCTGTGATATTTTTATTGTCCTTTTCCATGTAGCCTTAAATGTTAGTAAATGTATGAGGTGGCACTTTTTTCAATGCTGCTTTCAAGTCCACAGAATGTGACAAGGTTTTTGCATTGTTTAAAGCGAGTACTCGCTTTGCATAGCAGTATCGTTCCTGGTATCGGCCAGTGCTTGACGAGTACGAGTACGAGTATAATGAGCAGTATCGGGTGCCGATACCGATACCAGTATCGGTACATCCCTACAAAAGAGCCTCGCATTCACACACATCCACAAACACAACCAGTGTAAGAGTGATGGAGACAGATAACACACAAGTGGAAAACAGACAACCATCGTAAGAGGAGAGGAAGAGTGAGGAGAGGAGAGGAGGAAGAGGAGAGGAGGAGAGGTTCTGCGGGAGACCTGTCCAGGGCAAGACTCCTTTACACCGTTTTAGATAAAATACTTCTGAAGACAAACAGTTGTGTTTAGATAAAATACTTCGAGACATGAGTTGGGTTCAGTTGCACTAATAAAGATCGGAGGCTACAAAACAACTGTGGTACAATCCAGAGAAACAAATAAAGAATAATATAGAAATGTAATTCACATCCATGTGATGCGGACGGCGTCCACATGCCACATAGTACAATAGAACCACGATACAAAACGGGAAAACGCATGTTAGCAGTAACTTTAACCGGAACATTCAGAATTGACATTTAGCGTTAGCATTAACGGTAACTTTTACAGGATCAGAAACATCAGAATTGACATGTAGCGCAAACATTAATTGTAATATTAACAGTAACTTTTACATGAACAGTAATTTTAACATTAGCATTAACTTTAACATTAGCATTAACTTTAATATTAGCATTTACAAACAATCGTCACATGTAGCCGCTAACATTAGCATTAGCCGTAACATTACATGTAACAGTAGCTTCACGTCTTCTCGCACAGGTAATAAACTCATGAAGAAAAACAACAACATGGGAAACTAATCAGCATCGTGAGGGCTACCAGACACACTGTAGCCGTAACCTACACCAGATAAAATAAAACCCAACAAAATAATCAAATAAATAAATAAATCAAGATAAGGGCCCTTGTGATTTTGGAGCTTGCCAGGCAGAGCGCTGGGGTGGGGGGAGCGAGGGGGGAGCGAGGGGAAAGCGCTGGGGGTTGGAGGTTAGCAGATTCATGGAAAAGATTAGAGATGGGAGGGGATGAAGAGAGGAGGGGATGAAGAGAGGAGGGAGGTGGGGAGGAGAGAAGAGGAGAGGAGGGAGGAGGGAGGAGGGGAGGAGAGGAGGGGATGAAGAGAGGAGGGAGGAGGGGATGAGGAGAGGAGGGAGGAGGGAGGAGGGGAGGAGGGGATGAAGAGAGGAGGGAGGAGGGGAGGAAGACAGCAAGGGGAGGTGGAAATACACATGGAGAGAAACCAGAACAGATATGGAGGGCGGGTGCATGGTAGAGATATCAATGACGTAGCCAATCACACACAGGCATTCAGAAGATCTGGGAACATGCAGCCAATGAACAAGCAGCTGATGAAGAAGTGAGCCCTGATTGGCAGCCCAGTGATCCAACATGACATGCATGACCCCAAGCGACCTAAAGCATTACCCAATCACAGAGCAGTGATGTAGCGTGACCTAAAGCATTACCCAATGACAGAGCAGTGATGTAGCGTGGCTTAAAATGTTACCCAATGACAGAGCAGTGATGTAGCGTGACCTAAAGCATTACCCAATGACAGAGCAGTGATGTAGCGTGGCCTAAAGCATTACCCAATGACAGAGCAGTGATGTAGTGTGGCTTAAAAT
This sequence comes from Engraulis encrasicolus, assembly GCF_034702125.1. NCBI lineage: Eukaryota > Metazoa > Chordata > Actinopteri > Clupeiformes > Engraulidae > Engraulis > Engraulis encrasicolus. Next base: position 71,359 of record NW_026945588.1, on the reverse strand, counting down.
GTTACCCAATGACAGTAGTGATAAGCGTGACCTTTTAAGCATGACCCAATGACCGAGCAGTGATATGGCGTGACAATTAAGCATTACCCAATCACAGCACAGTGATCTAGCGTGACGTAAAGCGCCAATGAGAGTGCAGTGAGGAGACATTCATGACAAAAATAAAAATGTGAAGGAGAAACCCCAATGAAAATGCAGCAAGGAGGAATTCCCCAATAGGCATTGAGGATGCATTGAACATACATTACCCAATCAGAAAGCAGTGAGGATGCATTGAGGATGCAACATTACCCAATCAGAATGCAGTAAGGAGGCATTCATGGGCGAATAAGGATGCGGTGAGGATGCAACATTACCCAATCAGAATGCAGTAAGGACACATTCATGGGCGAATAAGGATGCGGTGAGGATGCAACATTACCCAATCAGACTGCAGTAAGGATGCATCATTACCCAATCAGAATGCAGTAAGGAGGCATTCATGGGCGAATAAGGATGCGGTGAGGATGCAGGAGGCAATAGAAATACAGTGAGGATGCAGGAGCCAGTAGAAACACAGTGAGGCTGGGACATCAGCAAATGAAAATGCAGGAGCCAGTAGAAATACAGTGAGGATGGGACATCAGCAAATGAAAATGCAGGGAGGTGATTCAGAGGCATGCAGGTGAAGCTGGACAAGTTATCCAATCGAAATGCAGCATGCAGGTGGTGGGGCGGGACTAGTTACGCAGCAGCAGGTATGTGGAGTTACAAGCCACAGGTGAAATGGTTGGAGTTACAGGTGAACTGGTGTGGAGGGTTTTAAGGTGATGGGAGGAGAGGGTGGCAATGTGTGATCAGGGCAAAGTTGAAAGGGGAACCGTGAGTTACAGGTTTCAAGGTAAATGTCAGCTACAGGTGTGCAGGTTTGGGGTTGTTGTGGTCTGCAGATGCTGCTATTGTGGCTCTGGGAAAAGACTGGGTTACTAGGCAACTAGGAAGAACCAATCACATTCTCCTTGCACATTACAGACAGCTAATGGAATACTGTGTCGCTATGGAAACACCATATGGCTACCAGGTACCCCCAGCTCAGGCGTTAACTACCGCAGCTAACTAGCTACACCATGGATCTATACCACTAGATGAGGAGTTAACAAGCTAACTAGCTACAGCTGCACCATGGATATACGCCACTAGATGAGGAGCCAAGTACTCCGGCTAACTAGCCAACTAGCAAAATAAGCTACACATGAAGCCGATCTTTCTGATTTAAGCTTTAGTGGCTTGAAATTGCAACCAAGTAAGGTGCTAACTTAGTGTTGAGAAAACGTACCCTTGACTGACGCACCCCTGATGGAAGCTTTAGTGGCATGCCCTCCTCGTGACTCCACAAGAGTGATCCGAGACGTCCTCAGCAGCCCTGGCTGCCTGATTTAAGCTTTGGTTAGTCGTGTCCCATAATCTGTTCCCTCTTTAGCACCTCTAGTGGTGTCCCATAATCTGTTACCTCTTTAGCACCTCCACGCCCCCTAATTCCTAATTCACCTGTTCCATCAGGCTCTCTGTACACCTAAGGATGTGATTGGTTCGCGAGAGAAGGCAGCTAGCGGTAGCAAGTTCGAGTGGTGCATTATGGGTAGAAGGAGCCAGATTAAGGGGGAGGGGCGGGGGAGGGTGGTCTGATATGCTAGCCACTCCCCTGGGAGGAGCCATGTGCATGTTACTAGGCAACAGGAAGAGGAGGAGGAGTCCAAGGTGACGAAGGTGGAGAGGAAGGAGGAGGAGTGTGTGGAGGAGAGAGGAGTGTGTGGAGGAGGAGGAGGAGTGTGACGAGGAGGGAGGAGTGTGTGGAGGAGAGAGGAGTGTGGAGGAGAGAGGAGTGTGTGTGTTAACACCAGAGGGGGCAACGGGACGTACCACCAGACGAGTGACGGGGTGTGTGTTCAAGTGTGTGTGTGATGAGGGTGCGTGAGTGACGGGGTGTGTTCAAGCGTTGTGTGATGAGGGTGCGAGAGTGTACGTGTGAGAAATGAGGGTAACTGGGGGTGTGCGTGTGTGTATGTGTATGCGTGAGCGATGAGGGTGTACCATCAGCAGCAACATCCAGTGCGGGTGCCTCCTCCACGGGAGCAGGAGCCGCCTCCACAGCTGCCTCAGCTTCAGCCACAGGTGCGGCTTCCACTTCTACAGCTGCCTCTGCCTCAACAGGTGCTGCCTCGACAGGTGCAACCTCGACAGGTGCCTCCACGGCCGCCTCTGCTACGGCTTCAGCCACAACCTCTGCAGCGGCTTCCACAGGTGCTGCCTCGGCCTCGGCTGCGGGTGCCTCTGGGGCGGCTTCTGCTGCTGCGGGCGCTTCCTCGGCGGCAGGTGCGGCAGCTTCAACTTCAGCAGCAGGTGCAGCGGCCTCCACAACGGGCTCGGCGGCGGCGGGAGCCTCAGCAGCGGCGGCTTCTGGTGCGGCGGCTTCCACAGCTGGTGCTGCTTCTGCGGCGGGAGCCTCAGCAGCGGCGGCTTCTGGTGCGGCGGCTTCCACAGCTGGTGCTGCTTCGGCTGCTGGTGCCTCGGGGGCGGCCTCTACGGCTGCAGGGGCCTCTTCCGCGACGGGGGCGGCTGCTTCAACGACAGGCTCAGCTGCTGCTGCGGCCTCTACGACAGGTGCGGCCTCGGCGGCAGGTGCTTCGGCGGCAGGTGCTTCAGCGGCGACTTCAGCAGGGGCGGCGGCTGCCTCGACGACAGCCTCTGCTGCGGGTGCTGCGGCCTCGACGACGGGCTCAGCGGCGGCGGCTTCAGCAGCAGGGGCGGCGGCCTCGGCCACGGCTTCGACTGCAGGGGCGGCCTCGGCCACAGGTGCAGCCGCTTCTGCGACGGGCTCGGCTGCGGCAGGTGCGGCTTCGACTGCGGGTTCTGGGACGGCTTCCACAGCGGGTGCCGCCTCAGCTGCTGCTGGTGCTGCTGCGGCCTCTACGACAGGCTCGGCTGCAGGGGCGGCCTCTACGACAGGCTCGGCTGCAGGGGCGGCCTCAGCAACAGGGGCGGCGGCCTCCACAACGGGCTCGGCAACAGGTGCTGCCTCTGCGACAGGTGCTGCCTCTGCGACAGGTGTTGCCTCGGCGACAGGTGTTGCCTCTGCGACAGGTGCTGCCTCTGCGACAGGTGCTGCGGCTTCTACGACTGGTTCTGCTGCTGCTGCGGGGGCGGCAACAGCCTCCACTACGGCCTCGGCTGCTGCGGGAGCCGCTGCCGCTGCCTCAGCAACGGGCGTCTTGGCTGCCGCCTCGGCTGCCGCCATGACGACGGACTCCTTCTTGGGGAAGTCGACGAGCGTGCGGTGCTGCACCATCTTCTCCAGGTCAAAATAGGTCTGTGGGGACGACTCTACTGGGCCCAGCGGGGAGGGAAAGGGTTAATGGGATACCAAGTTGGTGGGTAAAGGGTTAAAACCATACATACAACCACTGCACAAAGGGTTAAAGCCATACATCATATGTCAACACGTTATAAATACCTTATGTCAATGCTACGCCTCTACGCTACGCTAATGCTACGCCGCTACCCTACGCTAATGCTACACCTCTATCCTACGCTAATGCTACACCTCTACCCTGTTCAATCTGCACCTAATGCTGTATGTGCCGCCGCCATGATGACCGACTCCTTCTTGGGGAAGTCCGCGAGCGTGCGGTGCTGCACCATCTTCTCCAGGTCAAAATAGGTCTGTGGGGAGGAGACTTCTGGGCCCAGCGGGGGAGGAAAGGGTTAATATGATACGACACCAGGGTTGGGGGTAAAGATTTAAAGCCATACATCATAATTATGATAACTTGTCACACTATGCCACCTAGACAGCATAATGCCTCTTCTGGGCCCAGCGGGTAGCAAAGGGTTAATACCAGAGATCATCATAATGCCTTGTCAACACGCTACAAATACCTTATGTGAATGCTACACCTCTACCCTACACTAATGATATACCTCCATCCTGTTCAATCTGAACCTAATACTTTATGGACCAGCTGAAGTGGGGGAAAGGAGATGGCCTGCCGCGGTGTTAATGGCAACCTGCTGTGTGTGTGTGTGTGTGTGTGTGTGTGTGTGTGTGTGTCCAGTCCGATTGCCTTAATCGCTCCTCCTCAAGCTTCACTTCACTGCAGCCACCCCTCAAGTCTTCAACAATGTTGCCATCTTCAGGCCAGTCAGGTCTGGTGTCTTCAGACCAGTTAGACAAGGTCTGGTGTCCTCAGGGTCAGCTGGTCTGGTGTCTCTTCAGATATTGGAATCAGTTCTTCCACAATGTTGGCCCTGCTCTGGTGTCTTCTCAGGAGAGTTGGCCCTGCTCTGGTGTCTCTTCTCAGGTCAGTTGATTCTGGTCTGGTCTTCAGGGGAGTTGGCACAGGTCTGGTCTCATGTGGTCAGTTGATCTGGTCAGGTCTCCATCTCTTCACAGGTCAGTTGATTCAGGTTTTTGGCCAGTTGGCCCTGGTCTTGAATCTCCTTTGGTCAGTTGGCCCTGGACTGGATCTCTAATCTCTTCTTCAGTGGAGTTGGCCTGGGCCTCTTCAGGTCAGTTGATTCTGGTCCAGGTCTTGTGCCGGGTTGGTCTGGGTCTCTTCCTCAAAGTTGCCCTGAGCCTAAATAGCCCTTTCACACAGTGATATTTCTAGTCTCTACGGTGACCATCTGACTTTATAAAACACATTGTCAAATGTCCTGTTAAGTTTCCATGTTATCCAAAAGGTTTAGAAAAGTCAAAGAACATGGACATTTATTTGCAAGTTAACTTTTGGGATCTTAGTGTGTGTTCCCTAGCTGAGCTGAAAGGCAAGTGTTTACAGGTGCAGGAGAACAGTGCTGGTCCCTTTGAAATTAGACAATTCAGTCATCACATTTCATCATCTTCATCATACGTGTTAGTTATTAACAGCAAGGCTGTATGGCAGACAGACATGAATACTTTTAGACACGTTTGACTCTGAAGAAGACGCACACGGCGTTGAAACGTCAGTCATTGTGTTTGGAGCACTCAGATACTTTTTAGTATTTTATTGTGGTGTAGTCATCCCTGGCCTAGTCTTTCCGAAGTGGACCAGTTTACTCTACTTTTAGACAACATTGAGTTCATAACGCAGAGGAAGGCTTTACAGTAGAGAACCAATAGCATTTAGAAGCCACAGGACAGCTGATGGGCTTCATAGTAGAGGGCCAATAGGGGTCGTATCCCACAGGAGGGAGCTGATGGGGTCGTATCCCACAGTAGAGGGCCAATAGGGGTCGTATCCCACAGTAGAGTGCCAATAGGGGTCATAACCCACAGTAGAGGGCCAATAGGGTTCATATCCCACAGTAGAGGGCCAATAGGGGTCGTATCCCACAGTAGAGGGCCAATAGGGGTCGTATCCCACAGTAGAGGGCCAATAGGGTTCATAACCCACAGTAGAGGGCCAATAGGGGTCCTATCCCACAGGAGGGAGCTGATGGGGTCATATCCCACAGATTGGCACCGCTTGGCTTCACAGTAGAGGGCCAATAGCATTTAGAAGCCACAGGAGAGAAGTACTTGGGGTCACATCCCCTCAGCACAGATTTTAGAAGCCACAGGAGAGAAGTACTTGGGTTCACATCCCCTCAGCACAGGAGAGAAGTACTTGGGGTCACATCCCCTCAGCACAGGAGAGAAGTACTTGGGTTCACATCCCCTCAGCACAGAGTGTGCAGTCCCAGCTACACAGGACTTTCGGGAGAACCCTGGTGGAGGATACGAATCTCAACTTCACACACTTATGCACGTTAACACACACAAATAGACCAGTTGGTGGTGTGCCTACTTGATGGCTTCTCGCCTTTCACGCACACACGGTGGTGTACCTACTTGAGGGCTTCTTTCCTTACACACACACACACACACACACACACACACACACACACACACACACACACACACACACACACACACACACACACACACACACACACACACACACACACACACACACACACACACGTTGGTGGTGTACCTACTTGAGGGCTTCTTTCCTTTCCCCTTCTTGTCGCCAGACTTGGAGCTGAGCGACATGGCGGGAGCTCTCCTCAGAGCTGCCCAGCTCTCCGCCTGCACGCACTAGAGACACACACACACACACACACACAAGCACACGCGCGCACACACAAGCACACACACACACACACAAGCACACAAGCACACGCGCGCACACACACAAACATTGTTAGTATTATTGTCCAGCTCTAAGCTTACACACACAAACACACACGGAATCAGTATTATTTCTCAGGTTTCAGCTGGCAGAGTAAGACAAGGTTAGAACCCCATGGACTGTTTTAGAATGAAGACACCGACCGACCACCACATATATGATTGTGTTCATAGCATTAGAAGTCTACTTGCCAGGAGACGGCACCTGGAAAAGTTTGGTCCCCCAAAATTTTAACTTTATTGAGTATGGTTGAAATATTTTTTCAAAAAAGATATCAGCTCATCAAGGCATAAAATATGTCTAACCTGGACATTAAGAGGAATTTTTAATAATTTATAAATGTCACAAATGACTTCAGCATCCTCCAAACCCCACAAACCCACACTATTATTGTGTAGATTTGTCAAACTGATCCTGTAATAAGGCTATGAAGGTGATTATGATAATGTATGCTAGTTAAACTAAAAAAAATAAAAACAAAAAAATTGCTCAACATTCACAAAACAGCATCCGGGATTTTCTATGTACTGGGGACCCATACCATACATTTCCATCAAAACACTTTGGGGTACCAAACATGTCCGGGTTGACTGTAGGGCCCTATGGGCTAACAAGTAGAGGAACAAGACCAGGAATGACATTGAAACGTTATTGCATTCATAAAATAGAAGATGACTGATTCTCTTGAGTTTGTTCCCAGATCTGTCTGTGTGTGGGGGGGTGGGGGTGGGGGGCAAGTCCCAGGCGTTGTCAACTCATTTGGTGGAGGCACTCGGAGTGGGGGGTGAGGCCCCCCCTGGTCCAGCTGTCAGGCACTCCGTCGCAATAGTGTGGGAACAACAGCACAACAGTCTTTGATGTAGAAACTGAGTTTTTAAGGCAAAAGGCAGAACACTGTTCCCCATGCGAAACACAGATGCATAGGCCAGAACATAGAATAATATAGCCAGAACATGGCCAGGCAAACCAGATCGTGTGTGTACGCGAGCAAACGTCTAGCATAGAAGCAGCGCACAGTGTTCTGTACGCCGCCTCCTCGGAGAATGCCGTTTTCGCGATTAAAACAAACTTTTCAGTGTGATGACAACCATCACACCTATTGTATAGCTCATTTGAAAGAGGAGGTTGTCGTCTTCAAAATAAGACCAACTAGACTTGCGGTGGTTAATGTATGGGTTGATTGATTAAATCAAATAGGTAACAGTATTCCGAACACATCTGACCAAATAAGTAACAGTACTCCGTACAACTTCATTACATTAAAACGGTGCACTACCAATGGTTTTCATGCACGATCTAATGTGTATGTGTTTGTGAAGTGCTAAACTAATTGTTATTCCTTCCATAAAGAGTTTAAGTGAATATAACACGGTAAAAATAACATAGCAACCGCGTACGGAAGTGCCGTTCTTGGCTGCAATGTAGCTTGTTGCAACAAGGTTGCAACAAGCTACTTCCGGCTAGCATGCATGTTGCTTTCAAAGTTATCTTTACCGTGTTGTAGTCATTCAAACTCTGTTTTGAAGGGATAGTTTGACAACAAACAAACACACCAACATTATAATTGCATGAAAACCATTGCTAATGCGGCATTTTAAGGTAAATCAGATGTACGGAATACTGTTACTTATTTGTTCAGGCCGACGGAAGCTAGCCGCTCATGGCTAACCGGCACTTAGCACAAATAATCAACCCATACATTAACCACAATGTTCCACTGTAAGTCGATGTGGTCTTATTTTGAAGACGACAACGTCCTCTTTCACATGAGCCATTCAATACGTGTGATGGTTGCCATCACACCGAATGGCATTGTTTTGATTGCGGAAACGCCATTCTGCGAGGTGGCGCTGTACGGAACACTGTGCGTTACTTCTACATGTGCGAGTGAGGGTCTAGTATGTGTTGTGTGAGTCCAGTATACATGTGTTGTGTAGTGCGTTGTGTAAGTCTAGTATACATGTGTTGTGTGAGTGTTGTGCGAGTCTAGTATTAGTGTTGCACCGATACCGATACCAGTATCGGTGGATCGGCACTAAAATGGTGGTATCGGTATCGGCGAGTACCAACAAATAGGGCACCGATACCATTTACAGGTGCTTGTATGACACTTAAACAGCCTTGAAATAAGTTACTTCATAGAGGTATTTAAAAAGTATAAAAAGTTTTGCTTGATTCACTTTGTATTAGTCTTTTTCCTGTTTCACAAAGGTAGGCAGCAGCCTGACAAAGCCATGCAATGATTTTACATCCAAGTAGTATGCACTACAGCCCTTCATATATCATTTCAAATAGGGTGGTATCGGTATCGGTATGGGCCGATACTGCACAGCCAGGTATCGGGTATCGGGGCCAAAAAATGGTATGGGTGCAACACTATCTAGTATACATGTGTTGTGTAGTGCGTTGTGTGAGTTCAAATTCAAGCATTTTCACAACCTTGAAAACACTATTGAAATTCAAGCATTTTCACAACCTTGAAAACACTATTGAAATTCAAGCATTTTCAATGAATTCAAGCACCAGTGGGAACTCTGTAGATATAAAGGGAACTCTCATGTTTAGGGAACTGTCATGCTTAGGTATAAGGGATGCAAATGATTAATCGATTAAAAAAACATTAATCGCAATTAATCAACAATTCAACTGACAAGAATCCCAGGTGAAATGGGTATGTGAAGAGTGTGTGTGAAGAGGGGTGTGAATAGTGGGAATATTTAAATCACCTTTGGATTAAAGCATTGAAATAGAATTATTATTTAGAATTATTGTGGTATTTTATCTCAATATTTAATTAAAATGTTTAGATGTAGTAGTTTCTTTTTTTTTTTGAAACATTGAGATTTTGGGGGGGGGGGGACGCAGCTTATCAATTAATCGTAAGTCGATCGATAAGGCTATCAACTAATGATTAATGAATTAATCAATAATTTGCATCCCTATGTAAAAAGGGAACTCTCATGTTTGGGTATGAAGGGGAATCCTTACGTTCGGATAGAAACCACGTGCTTCAGCCCTCCACCAGGTGGCGCAAAAGAGACTCAGTCTCATCCAAACATGAAACTCTCCCGCACCAATTAATCACTGCAGGCCCAGCTAGATTTCTATTAAGTTCAGCGCAGAGCAGGCTTTCAATTAACTAGTATTAGTCTTGACTAGTGATCAAGACCATATCGACATTCCTAAATTGCAAAGTTGATATTGAATCAAAAATGCAGGCCGCCTGACGTCTTATTTATTTGTAGCTCTAGTGCTAGAGTGTAGAGGATGTTGATTTCAGACCTGAGGACTTCTACTAGCGACAAAATCCTGAATAATCAGCTAAGGTCACCATGTCCTGAAAACGCCGCAGAGGGGTCACAGCAAACATGCACGAATCTACAGAGGGTGGCTGGAAACGCATTGCTGTATTTATTCCCCCCTCGGATTAAGACAGAGGCAGAGACAGCTGTTAAAATAGAAATCTAGCTTTAATCTGAACCTCAGCAGTTGGAGAGTTGCGCTCAATACACAATCTCGAATGAAACTCGATAAACGGGAACAGTCTGCAAGACTGCGCTTGTATTCAGAGGACATTTATGTTTGGAAGACATTTGCGTGACAAAATATCAAATTTAATCGCGAATTATTCTATAATAACATAACAAAAGTGCAGATGCGCTCATTCAAACTGTTGAGGCGCATGTCTGCGTGTAGCTCAGCTTTCTCCCTTTTTGCACGCCGTAAACAAATTGCAGAAACAAAACACATTCAGCAAAAGGAACGCATGCGTTTAGGCAGCCTTTTAAATCGGTTTACATCATTAAAGTCACCCCAGTTTCACCAGGAGAGGGGAAAGTACACGGTGTTACCTTCAGTGCGCCGAGTCTGCCGATGCGAAGTAGCGACGCCGCCATCTTGATGTGTGTGTGATGAGTCTGGTGTCCACAGCGGTAACACGCTCCTCAGCTCTCAGCAATCCAGTCTCCACCCCCCTCGGTACAACTTCAGCAATTAAACAAACCAGAATATCAACACATTAACGACTGAAAACACATTTCAAGCACAACAATGCGCTAAGTATGGGGTCATCAGCACACAATTGGGTTTGCACGCTAGGATTTGGTAGCGAGGCAGTAGCTTATATAACCAACTCTGCCAGTTCTTTTATTGCCCGCATGCAGTTAGTTAGGCACTGGACAGTATGATTAGACACGCCACATTGGAGTTTCTAAACGCCAGACAGACACAACACTGTAGACTTTGTTAACACATTAGGCTTTCTAAATGTTAAAGTGAACTGTGCATTTCAGGTCTAAATAACTGGTGCGGTGTTATCACGCCACGCGGTTTGCTGGACATGGTAGAAAAGGCGTTTAAATGCCAATACTGCCTCACGACAGCATCCCTCTGCTTTACTGGAATGTCTAAAGCTTTGGACACCCCGCAGTTTAACGAGGCCCAAATCGGGCCACGTACTGCACGAGGTGAACCAAAGGGTCACGGTGACTTTGCCAAAAGTTTGGTGGAAGTTTGTGTGTAGCTGCTTGCTGGAGGTTTTTACCGTCTCCTCTTCACAGCTCCAGGCCGGGTTGGGCGAGCAGGTAGGCGGGCAGCAAGGTAGCCGAGGGGTCGGTGGATGATGGAGATGATATGAAGGTTATAATGTTTTTAAAAAGCGAATAAAAGCGAGAGAGCTGCAGCTTTGACCTGTTTGCTGCTGTGGAGCAATGGCAGCTATCTACTGTCCCAGTAAAGCGCCACGCCCCCCTCCTATAGAAGCCCTATATGATGAAGACGCTGTGCGTCATGACGTCAGGATATACGTCTGGTGGTGACGTCTAAAAGCTGCGACGCTAGCTTCTTCGGCAAAAATGTCCATGTGAGGACCCGTAGCTGAAACTTCGTGAGCTGAAGGCAGCTGGAGTTACTTTTTTCTTATTAAATATTATATTTTTTGGTTTCTTTTACGGTCTGTGAACAGCAGGCATGGCAGCCATGGTGATGTGCGGAGACTGGCTCGTGACAGTCAGCGGCAAAACACTGACAGCAGTTCACACGCGCGAGAGTCGGTGAGTTGATCCGTGGTGTTGTCACGCGTGATGATGACAGAGACAGAGACAGACAAACAGCTGAATAGCCTACTACTGATCTGTGTTGGGGGTGTTGTGTGGTAGTGTAGTGTAGTGTAGTGTGGTGTGATGATGTTAGTGTGTTGAATGCAGTGATGTACCCGAACGCGTTCAATGAACGAAAGTTCATGAACGAGTTCATATTTTGAGCGAACGTGAACTGAACGGACAGTATTTTCTAGATGATGAACGAACTATGAACGCGTTCATCTGGAGCGTGAACGTGAACGTTCATTAGTTCTTCATTCCGTTCATTCCGTAGTTACCAGATTTCATTAATATTCCTGCAGAAACCGCTACTGAACACAATGTCAGAGAGTCTAATATTATGTCGTATCCATTCTCTCTGACAGCGTCAGACACCGACTGTCTTTAGTCTCGTGCAAAGAGGCGGGACCAAGCAAACAGCAGGCATCGCTCTACAAGTCAGAGCGGCCAGCAACCAGCCAGCAGTGTGCGAGTTTTCTGATTTCCGGTGACTTCTTAGATTAACGCCTCTAGCGACCGTCTTCTGGGCATTCGGAATAAGTGTGGAGTGGTCTCGCTTCACTATTTAAGTTAAAATGCGCCGCGCGCAGCACCAACAACAAGAGAAAGCTGCCTGCTGGCATGTTGCAGGATGGGACATTTTGCGCATGAGACAGAGAACAACAGTGCAGGAAAACGTTAGTCCACGCACCCGATTTAAGTCCAGTCCATACAGTAACAGAGTAACAAAGAAGTGAAATCGCTCAGCACACAGTGTCTAAATAACAAACACTCTAGTCTAAAGGACTACTAGGCCTACTGATAAACCACTCTTAATGCAAAACTAAAATACAGTAGACTAATATCTAACAATCTCATTGTTAAAACTAATTTAGGCTTTAGGCCTACACTTTTTTCAACATGGGGGGTGAGCTGTGAACTGAACAATGAACTAGTAGAACATTTACTTTCCCAACACTGCAGAGAACACACTATAGGCCTACTCTCTATTACTACTAATAATAAACCGCTGCTCTAATGCACAACTAAAATACCGTTATATCCAGCAATGTCATTGTTAACACTAATTAACCCATTAAATAATGGCTATCTGTGAAGCATTTATATGGGCTTTTTCAATGATTTTTTTTTTTTGTGGGGGGGATGAACTGAAATGAACTAGTTCACTTATTTTGTGAACTATGCTATGAATGAACTAGTTCATTTTGAAATAAATATGAACTATGAACGAACTAGTTCATTCTGAGAGCTGTGAACTTGAACTTGAACTAGTTCACGTACAAAATGAACTTTCCCAACACTGGTTGAATGAATATGTTGGCGACCGGGCTGTGTGTTGTAGACCTTGATTCCCTGATTGACGCTCCCAACCCAGGACGCTCCCCTTTCATCTCGCTCCCACTAGCCAGACTATCGGTACCACCGCCATATGACGGAGCTAGTTATCTTGTTGATGTTAGTTTTTTGTTTCTAACCCTAACCCCAACCCTAAACCTAAACCTAACCCTAACCCTAACCCTAAATTGCTTGTATGTGGCAGTATATGATAATACGTGAAATATAATCGGGTGGGACTGCACGTCCGGGAGTGATAGAAACACCTGGGACCGCACGTCCGGGAGCGATCTCAGTTGGGAGTCTCCATCCCCCACCGGTAGACCTTGACTTGTGGAGGATTGATGTGTAGTGTAGTGTTGTAGTGTAGTGTAGTGTGGTCGTGTGATGATGCGTAGTGTAGTGTGGTCGTGTGATTATGTGTAGTGTGTAGTGTGATGTAGTGTAGTGTAGTGGTGTGTGTTGTGTAGTGTAGTAGTGTTGGTTGGTGTGATGATGTGTAGTGTAATGTGTGTTGAACGTGTTGGCTACTGGGCTGTGTGTTGTAGACCCACATAGAGGTGTGTGATATGTGATGACGTTGGAGTGTGGAGGAGTTGTGTGTGTGTGTGTGTGTGTGTGTGTGTGTGTGTGTGTGTGTGTGTGTGTGTGTGTGTGTGCTTTTTGTGTGGTGTTGAATGTGTTGGCTATTGTGTGTTGTGATGACAGGACTGAGGTGTTGACATGTGTTGTGTTGCTTGTGTGTAATGTGGAGAGAGTTGTTAGTGTGTGTGTGTGTGTGTGTGTTGATTTGAGGTATTGGCTGCTGTGACATGTGCTGACTCAGATGTTGAGGAAACTGCCGCGTTCAGTGCCATGCCTCACTGTGTGTGTGTGTGTGTGTGTGTGTTGCCTACTTGGTGTGTGTGTGTGTGTGTGTTGTGCAGAGGTCCTGTGTGTGTGTGTGTGTGTGTGTGTGTGTGTGTGTGTGTTAGGGGTGGAATGGTTCACAAAATTCACGGTTCGGTTCATATCACGGTGTCAAGGTCACGGTTTTCGGATCTCGACGGTTCTTTTTTTTTTTAGTTCATGATAAATAGTGCACTGGGAATATTAAACCATATTTATATAACTGCAATTATAAAGTGATGATGCGCAAGTTGAATCATCTGTCCCAAATGCCCTCTTTCAAGTGGCTAATAGAATCAGACTTATCACTAAATATCCTACATATGGTTTGTATAGGCTTATA
>NW_026945588.1:52500-55000 GCF_034702125.1 Engraulis encrasicolus | reverse complement strand
TAAGTGTAATTCAGACATCCAATGTTGACGCCATTCATGCATCCCCAAACCATGTCAGTCCCACTACCAAGCTGGACTAGCCAGATGATACACTTTTTTGTAAAACTTGTTTACCAATACACATGCTTGACACTATCTAAAGCAAATGTGTTTATCTTGGTCTCAAGAGAGATGAACAGACCAAGGGTATGGATCACTGGAACCCTGTTGTGTGGTCTGAAGAGACCGAGATAAACGAATTAGCTTTAGATGGTTCACTGTAGGGCTGGGACAATTAATCGACTAATCATGACTAATCGATTATAAAAAATAGTCGACAAGAATTTTCATAGTCGACTAATCGTTTAATTTAATTCAATGCTTTTTTACTGACTTTACTAATGCTTTATTACTTTATTGAAACCTAAAATTGCCCAACACGTATGAATTGGTATCTCGGAGTAAGCTCATTGTGAGCTCAGGGACCTAATTTTAAGGGTTTCTTTCTTTTTTTCCCCCAATTTCCTTGAAGATTCAAGTGCTAGAGTACTTGAAAAATGAATTGTTTGACTAATCGACTATTAAAAAAAAAATAGTCTTAGATTAATAATTAATAGATTAATCGGGAGAAAAATAATCGTTTAGGACAGCCCTAGTTCACTGCCATTGTGATGTTTTTAATTGTCTTCGCCATCTAAAGCAAATGTGTTTATCTTGGTCTCAAGAGAGATGAACAGACCAAGGATATGGATCACTGGAACCATGTTGTGTGGTCTGAAGAGACCAAGGATATGGATCACTGGAACCATGTTGTGTGGTCTGAAGAGACCAAGATGGTAGCCACCCGCTGGATGCCGAAAATGTTCTGCTGCGAGTGGGTCTGGCCTCGGATCTGAGAACGTTTTGAACACTGTGCCCTGAGTCTGGCAAACCCAATCACAACGCAGAGATATGTTTTGAATCAAAGCGGACAGGGTTTTGAGGGAGTGACGACGAATCTCACAACACATACTCTTACTCTCTTATACACATGGCTATTGTCTTTGGAATCAAAACTATGCTGTCATCACAGAGATTCGGCAGTTTTGACGATCTGACACTCAACCACAGAGGAAACTACGTAACAAACATGGCGGCTGTTGAGTGCGAAAAGTGTACATAACTCCACACTTCAAAAAACGGCCGGTTTGAGGGCGTTATCCGGGTAGTTTACAGTACACTTCACCGCCGCGATTAGAAATGGAACCGCCCTGCGCACCCAAACACAGTGCGGGAAGGGCGGACAGTACGAACATTGGAACAGCCTCAGAGTCGAGCCCTGGTGCAAAGCATCATGGGATACCCCAGACTACTCTTGCGATGTCCACAACAGTGTTGCTATCAGGCTTGTACGAAATTCCGAATGGAAAGAATTTCAATTCAAAATAATGCCATAATACGAACACTAGGTGGTGCCATTACCTTGAATTTCTTTGAATTTAATCTACACCACCCATTGAAAGAACATACAACACCACCACCTAGCAAAGGTGTAGGTTTGGCTCGAAAAGTGGTGGGGACATTTCAATCGCAAATGGTCCGGATATGCTGTTTTTGCATTATATTTGTAAAAGAATGGTAGGGACAAGCTAGGTTTATCTGGAAAGTGGTATGGACATGTCCCCACCGTCCCCCCCTAAAATTACGCCCATGCCACCTAGTGTTCGTATTATGGCATTATTTGAATTGAAATTCTTTCCATTCGGAATTTCGTACAAGCCTGGTTGCTATGACTACTATAGTGTTGCTATGACTACTATAGTGTTGCTATGGCCACAACAGTGTTGCTATGACTACTATAGTGTTGCTATGGCCACAACAGCGTTCCTTTCAGTGAGGCTGATTAAGGTGTGTGTGTCTCATTTCTGTGTGTGTGTGTGTGTGTGTGTGTGTGTGTGTGTGTGTGTGTGTGTGTGTGTGTAACAGGTTGTGTCACCAGATGATCGGTTCGTCATCACAGCTGACAGAGACGAGAAGATCCGAGTCTCCCTGAAAGCAGCGACACACAACATCCAGGCCTACTGCCTAGGACACACACAGTTAGTCACACACACACACACACACACACACACACACACACACACACACACACAAACACAAACACACACACACACTCACAACATCCAGGCCTACTGCCTAGGACACACACAGTTAGTCACACACACACACACACACACACACACACACACACACACACACACACACACACACACACACACACACACACACACACCATCCAGGCCTACTGCCTAGGACACACACAGTTAGTCACACACACACACACACACACACACACACACACACACACACACACACACACACACCAGTGTTTCCCATACATTGAGGAAACTATGGCGGCCCGCCATAGTTTAAATTTGGCCGCCATAGTTTCCGAAAATGTAAAAAAAAATAAAAAAAAAATTATTTTATTTTTTTTTACTTTTTTTTTTTTTTTACGATTGCCGTTTTTGTTAAAAACGAT
>NW_026945588.1:30000-47500 GCF_034702125.1 Engraulis encrasicolus | reverse complement strand
TGTGTCTTATTGATCAGTTGGAAAACAGACTAGGGATGGGAACCCTAACCCTAACCTAGACTAGGGTTGGGGGATGGGATTATCAGATTAGGGATGGGATATACAAAGCGGATTCCAAAAAAGTTGGGACACTTTGTATTTTGTGAATAAAATCAAAATGCTGGCATTTTCAAAACATCTAATATGTTAATAATGTAGAGCATTATGTACAGACAATATATCAGTTGTTAAAGTCGAGCAGAATTATTGTTTTGAGGTAATTATGTGATCATTTAAAATTTGACCCATGCAACAAATCTCAAAAAAGTTGGGACAGAGCCAAAACATGTTGTAATAGTTGGATAATTCTAAAAATAACACAAGGAAGAATATTTTAAAAAGAACTATATTGACTGCCAACATTAATGCACAACTAAAATACCATCACAGAAAGGCTGTGGCACTCAGCAGCGAAGATTTTGAGGGACTAATTACTTATCTATTACACAGAAAGATTGAATTATCAAAATTGCAGGCATATAAGGCCTATTTCCGTAATATAGAGTTCTGTGTAATCATTGCATGAGTTATGAGATCATGACATACTCGTGGTCAATAAGCAAACTATGACACTCCAACAATGACAGCTCTCGAAAAAAATGACCATAAACACAACACTTGATTAATGCACATGATGCACACATTAAACAGTGTTGCATGCGGAAAAGCTCATTCTATGAACCTAGGAGACATGTGGAACTGTCCTCTGATTACAGGATGGAAAATATTTAATCCTTTTTGAAAATTATGGAGTCATGCACCCTCCAGGTTATATAGAAAATGAATACTTCAGCTTGATTTAGTGGTCAGTCTGAAAGACAGCATATACGATGGTAAGGGGGTGCAGAGGTGACTTGGTTAGGGTCTTCTTACTCATGTAGAGCATTAAAATGAATGTGGAATGATACATACAAACTTTAAACAGCAAACATGGCTACCAAGGCATTATATTTTGGAGCACCGCCTTTAGATATTGTCCCCTAATGGTGGCAAATTTAAATCTCTACTATGTTCCAATAGTGTGGTTCCATCATAAGAGTAAACAGGTCACAAAATTGTTTTCTTGCAGTCAGGATATGCCACATATTCAGCATAATAAAAGGTAAGCAAGTTGAAGAACATACCTATCAGTTGAGCTGCTGAAATCATGTCTCGCACATCAAAATATGTAATTTTTTAATAAAATTATGCCATCAGTCAAAGTATTTAACTGTTCAGTCTCATCCCTTGTGTTGTGTTTAGTCTTATCTAATATAAAATGCATTTTATTGGCCCTGTCCCAACTTTTTTGGGATTTGTTGCAAGGGTGAAATTTTAAATGATCACATAATTCCTCAAAACAATAATTCTGCTTGACTTTAACAACTGATATGTTGTCTGCACATAATGCTCTACATTATTAACATATTAGATGTTTTGAAAATGCCAGCATTTTGATTTTATTCACAAAATGTAAAGTGTCCCAACTTTTTTGGAATCCGCTTTGTAGACTAGGGATGGAATATCGGGATCGGACTAGGGATGGGATATCAGATTAGGGATGGGATATAGATTAGGGATGGGATATCGGGTATTGTAAATTAGGGATGGGGTATCGGGTATTGTAGATTAGGGATGGGATATCGGGTATTGTAGATTAGGGATGGGATATCGGGTATTGTAAATTAGGGATGGGGTATCGGGTATTGTAGATTAGGGATGGGATATCGGGTATTGTAAATTAGGGATGGGGTATCGGGTATTGTAAATTAGGGATGGGGTATCGGTATCGGGTATAGGGATGGGATATAGGGATGGGATATAGATTAGGGATGGGATATCGGGTATTGTAGATTAGGGATGGGGTATCGGGTATTGTAGATTAGGGATGGGATATCGGGATGGGATATAGGGATGGGATATAGGGATGGGATATAGGGATGGGATATAGGGATGGGATCAGGGCCGCGTTATCCTATGGTGCAACCGGTGCTGCAGCACCGGGCCCCGCCACTAGAGGGGGCCCCGGACGTCGTGAGATCAGAGAGATTGGAAAATATGAAACGATATTTTGAGACAATCAATTGTACTTTTGACGCATTTCGCCATCCGTAGGCAAGCAGAGGCGCATATGCATATCTTGTCACCAGGCTAGACAGGCAGCTTGGGCCCCCCAAGACTGTAGCTGGGGAACAGTAGTGGCGATTTGTTACAAGTGTTCTTTCTTTTTAAGTATCGCTTGGCCCCCCTACTGAGCCTAGAATCGCCTCTGCGCACGCTGGAATCGGAGGTCGGAACTTATCATTTCAGTCAGATGCTTCTGGTTGTGTGCCACCAGTGAAAACGGTGGTCAATAATTTTATAGTTTGATGATGGGCTACTGTCTAAAAAAGATGTGAGAAACTCGGCGTCAGCACTTGCTTCAGATTGTACGGATAAACTTCAGCCCGGCATGGATTAACGCATTGAAGAGAAGGTTGGCAACGTTATCCATTTTTGTAATGTCAGTGTTATAATCGCTTTTTGTAATAATTGTTGCATAGCGATCATGAACTTGTGCAATCATGTAGGCCTAAGCTAAGCAAACAGACCACAGCACACCAACCTAACTTTATCTTATTCTATTGTTAAAACATGGGGAAATAAATCACGCACCCAACTGCATTCGCGAAACAAAAGTCTTGCATGGCGCGGCGAGGACCACTTCTGAGGTGTTTTTTTTTTAAAGTGTTCACAATAATGCTACGTAGCAAGTGCACCAACCAGCACTCAAAGTTCTGACAGTCTGACAACAACAGGGCAAGCCAATCTAGCAAACACTAAAATGAGGCTAGTCGCATTTTCCTAAAGCAATGTTACGGCTAGGCCTGGGTATTGATTGACAATTTTCGGTTCCGGTTCCATTTCCGGTTCCTTCGTTTCGGTTCCGGTACCAGAACGGTTCCATTTTCGGTTCCTAGAAACCCTGAATTAAACATGCAGTTACCCAAAGTGGCCAGTAGATGGCGTAACGGGTCTGTAAATCATGAGTTTCCCTGCCTGCCACAAGGCGGCGCTCATCGTGACTTAAGCAATGGCGGGTTAAAGGCATTTAATTCTATACAGCATTCATGATTAATTGCATGCTGCAAGTTGTCCTCTCGGCATGGCTTGGCAAGTATAATAAACGGTTTTGATACTGATAAATGTACTCATGTCTGATTAAAATTGTTCTGCTGTACGGTGCAACTTCACTTCTGGTACCAATCCTATGTCAAGCGTGCCTGACATGATTTTTTAATGTAGCCAGTCTGTCGACAGCTTACCAAAACAGAGACCCAAGATTGCCACTTTCTAGTGGTAAAAACAACCTGTCCTTCTCCTACAGACATGTGTTAGGGCTTGTTCGAAAGCTGAGATTCTTAGCTTTTTACAGGTTTTTACGGCACGTTTTTATGTTCTTTCAATCAAAAGTTATTGAACTGTAAGCGGCCGCTGTTGCAAGTAAAAAAATAGCGCTTTCCAACCTTTTTTTTTTTTTTTTTTTAAATCTCGTCATTTTTTTCCTAACAGCCAGCGATCTCCTTAACCTAGACCTACAGACATGTGTTAGGGCTTGTTCGAAAGCTGAGATTCTTAGCTTTTTACAGGTTTTTACGGAACGTTTTTAAGTTCTTTCAATCCACAGTTATTTAACCTTAAGCGGCCGCTACTTCAAGTAAACAATGGCGTTATTCTCCAGCCGGATAGAGAGGAAATCTTTTTTGTCGCTGTGTTCTTTGTTCCCTCGAATTAAACCGACGGTCTAAATAGGCTACATTTGTAGGCTACGTCCCCAACATAAGACCAGTTATTTCTAAGTTAGCTCTTTTCATGGAAAAACATGTTTCCAAGGAGTCAGAGACATCTTCCTGAAGAGTCGAGGTCATGGTTGAGGTTGACGGTGTTGCAGTTTTAAAGATGCTGCAACTCTCTGCACGCAAGTTAATCGAATGCAAGAGCAGTGTTTGAACAGGTTGGATGTATTGCCATTCTTGCATGATATTAGTTTATCGCAGATATTGCAGCGCGCTCCTTCCTTATCTACTTTCCTGAAATATAGCCACGCTTTCGACGGCATGTTTTTGTTTCTCAAGTAGTACAATCAGCTGGTTGAAAATCAGCTGTCTTATCAATCGTTTAAATGAGGTGCGAAACGGGAAGAGGAGGAGCGTGGTCAGTTTGTGACACTTGTGGTTGGCTGAAATGGCCGCGTGCTTAAACACACATTTGATGGCTCTGACAGTCAGACTTCAGGAACCGAAACGTGGAACCGACAGACAAGGCACGTTTCGATGCCAAGTAGAACCTTAGCTTTTAATTCGGTTCCATCAAAGAATTGAATTTCGGTACCCAGTCCTAGTTATGGCCATTTCCCTAAAACACTGTAATAGGTCTAATGTCGATGCTCTGTCAGTGTATATCTTTGCGTTCGGCTTTGTGTTCAGTTAAAACATGCCTGGGTACCACTCGCGGATTGTTCAGTTAGCAAGTGGCTCTTATCTGGGAGGGAAAAAAACTTGCGTGATACATCCACATCCACATCTAAACATTTGATTTGGCCTACGAGTTTGCACCGTAATCTACTGTAATGATTGCACACTATTGCATTGTAATGCACCATCTAGATGAAAACCGCTGACTTCTTAATTGGTAGCCTATATGGTACATTTTGAGGGGATTTCGTGACAGCTTCACTTTGCTGTGGTTCGCTGCTAAGGGGATTCCCCTTCCTCGCGTCAAGCGACAGCTGAGTAGGCTACTTTCCTCTGACAGACAGCTAGTCTTTCCAAGGCCATTGGAAGTTACATTAATTAACACGTGTTTCCCACGACGGTTTGGATTCGACAAATTGGTCGGCAGCAACGTATCAGAGACTCTTGGTTGTGCTTCTGTTTGGTAGTTCTAGCTGAGCCGACGTTTACTCTGCTAAACGGTAGCACAGAATCTCCTCCCTGTCAGCTGGCTAGCCTTCCAATGGCTTGCGTTGCGACTGGTGAACTCAGCAGGGGGTTCCGCGCACCCTTTTTTGTGTTGGAGTAGAACGTGTAGCCTGGGTTGTTTCATGCGTTTTAAATAGGCTATGGCTCATTATAATGTGGTGTAGGGGCCCCGGATTGCGTCTGCACCGGGCCCCGGCGAGGGTTAACGCGGCCCTGGGTGGGATATAGGGATGGGATATAGGGATGGGATATAGATTAGGGATGGGATATCGGGTATTGTAGATTAGGGATGGGATATCAGAGTAGGGATGGGATATCAGATTAGGGATGGGATATAGATTAGGGATGGGATATAGATTAGGGATGGGATATAGATTAGGGATGGGATATAGATTAGGGATGGGATATAGGGATGGGATATCAGATTAGGGATGGGATATCGGGTATTGTAGATTAGGGATGGGGTATCGGGTATTGTAGATTAGGGATGGGATATAGATTAGGGATGGGATATAGATTAGGGATGGGATATAGGGATGGGATATCAGATTAGGGATGGGATATCAGAGTAGGGATGGGATATAGACTAGGGATGGGATATCAGAGTAGGGATGGGATATAGGGATGGGATATCAGAGTAGGGATGGGATATAGGGATGGGATATAGATTAGGGATGGGGTATCAGAGTAGGGATGGGATATAGATTAGGGATTGGATATAGGGATGGGATGGGATATCGGTATCAGAATCATCCAGATTAAAAATGTCTTTTACAAGGCGCCCTGACCAAGTGGCAGCACAAATTATACAATTAAAATTCCAGTTGCATTGAAATAACAAATCAAGCAAAACAATTAATAACAGTCTCAAGCGATCTCATCCTGGAATTAAAAATGCTCAATTGGTGGTGTGTGTGTGTGTGTGTGTGTGTGTGTGTGTGTGTGTGTGTGTGTGCGTGTGTGTGTGTGCGTGCGTGTGTGTGTGTGTGTGGTGTGTATGTTACTGCAGAGGTTGTGTGTGAGACGCATCAGCAGTTCCACAGATGGGAAACACCTCGCAGTGCTGTGTGACGGGTAAGAGGAGCTGTGTGTGTGTGTGTGTGTGTGTGTGTGTGTGTGTGTGTGTGTGTGTGTGTGTGTGTGTGTGTGTGTGTGTGTGTGTGTGTGTGTGTGTGTGTTAGTTTGTGTTACCTCATCATCAGGTTGCTGGTGTGTGTGTGTGTGTGTGTGTGTGTGTGTGTGTGTGTGTGTGTGTGTGTGTGTGAATGTTACCTCATCATCAGGTTCCTGGTGTGGGTGTGTGTGTGTGTGTGTGCGTGTGTGTTAACGTGCGTGTGTGTTATTCCTTTAAGTCGTGTTCAATGTGTCCGTGAGCATGTCATTTCATTTCATGTATTGTGTATTCAGCAGGGACAGTGCACAACATACAGTTGAGCCAGATTATAGCCCTGAGGCTAATTGTCATCTGTAGTCCCTGGACAGGAAGGTTTTAAGATAAAAAGGGATTAAAATTAATAATGATACAAAAATGT
The DNA here is from genome assembly GCF_034702125.1 of Engraulis encrasicolus. Taxonomy (NCBI): domain Eukaryota; kingdom Metazoa; phylum Chordata; class Actinopteri; order Clupeiformes; family Engraulidae; genus Engraulis; species Engraulis encrasicolus. Next base: position 40,989 of record NW_026945588.1, on the reverse strand, counting down.
GACAATAATACAAATAGGCCTACATTATATTTACAAATAGGCCTACATGATGTTTCCAAATAGGCCTACATTATAATACAAATAGGCCTACATTATGTTTCCAAATAGGCCTACATTATGTTTCCAAATAGGCCTACATTATGTTTCCAAATAGGCCTACATTATGTTTCCAAATAGGCCTACATTATGTTTCCAAATAGGCCTACATTATGTTTCCAAATAGGCCTACATTATATTACAAATAGGCTACATTATATTACAAATAGGCCTACATTATAATACAAATAGGCCTACATTATGTTTCCAAATAGGCCTACATTATAATACAAATAGGCCTACATTATGTTTCCAAATAGGCCTACATTATGTTTGCAAATAGGCCTACATTATATTACAAATAGGCCTACATTATATTTACAAATAGGCCTACATGATGTTTCCAAATAGGCCTACATTATAATACAAATAGGCCTACATTATGTTTCCAAATAGGCCTACATTATAATACAAATAGGCCTACATTATGTTTCCAAATAGGCCTACATTATAATACAAATAGGCCTACATTATGTTTCCAAATAGGCCTACATTATGTTTGCAAATAGGCCTACATTATATTACAAATAGGCCTACATTATGTTTCCAAATAGGCCTACATTATGTTACAAATAGTCCTCCATTATATTACAAATAGGCCTACATTATATTACAAATAGGCCTACATTATATTTGCAAATAGGCCTACATTATATTACAAATAGGCCTACATTATATTTGCAAATAGGCCCACATTATATTTGCAAATAGGCCTACATTATGTTTGCAAATAGGCCTACATTATATTTGCAAATAGGCCTACATTATATTACAAATAGGCTACATTATATTACAAATAGGCCTACATTATGTTTCCAAATAGGCCTACATTATGTTTCCAAATAGGCCTACATTATGTTTGCAAATAGGCCTACATTATATTACAAGCAGTGCTGCGTTGCTTTCCCTCAGTTTCCTGTTTGCTGTGATGCGTTTCCTGTCTCCTGTGATGCATTTCCTGTCTGCTGTGATGCGTTTCCTGTCTGCTGTGATGCATTTCCTGTCTGCTGTGATGCGTTTCCTGTCTGCTGTGATGCGTTTCCTGTCTGCTGTGATGCGTTTCCTGTTTGCTGTGATGCGTTTCCTGTCTCCTGCAGGTTGCCACGGCTACAGCTGTTCGCGATGACATCAGACAAGGCCACGCCCACCCAGAGTCTCCCTCTGCCCTCGACGCCACGGGATACGACCTTTGACCTGCAGGGACGACTCTGGATCCTATTGGACGACACACACACACCGGCCGTGCTCTACACACACACGGGAGACTCCTGGGAGGTACACACACACACACACACACACACACACACACACACACACATACACACACACACACACACACACACACACACACACACACACCAGACACCTGGGAGGTACACACACACACTTCAGATTTTTCTCTGTTTATTCGCCTACGAACGTTTCGTGCAGAGCCCTTCTTCAGCGTGTCTTGGCGATAGCCTTCGCTTCCTCCATTCATCATGATATTATGTGGCATTCAGCACCCCGTTATAATCTGCATTAGTACAGGCATAACAGTATGGGTGTTAGTAAACACAAAAACAAAAACATAAAACAAACAAACAAACAGACCGTCCTCATAACATGAAGTCAGGGAATAGTGGACAAAGAGAGAGGGGGGGGGGCGTGGGGGGGTCATCCAATGGTGCTGTAACCAAAGAAAATGGTCCAAGGAGGGGTGCAGGCCTAGCCTAGCGAGCCAGACCCGTACAGCAAAAAGCTGTACTAGGGTCTAGGAGGGCTGGGCAGCAGTGTGGGCGGGATAAACGGTTGCTTCAGCACTCAACGCCACGCAATTGGATGGCAAACAACCAATCCCCACACACTTCTGTGTAACGTCACAGCTGTCTTGTGAAGCGGCAATTCCGAGCCGTCGTAGCAGTGAATGCGTGTGATCACCACAGCCACAAACAAGTTTCCTAATAAATCGTGTTTTCACTTACATAGTTCAAAAAATGCCTCGTTTTCAACCACACGGCCCTTCTTGATCATCCAGCGAAATGTTGAGCAATTTGGGGCTTGTTAAATGGTTATATTTATGATTGTTGTCAACATGGCATGTTCGGTGTTAGCTAGCTAGCTGTATACCCATAACTAATACACGGCTGGATTTAGCTCTGTGTAATTGACGACAGATTGGCTAGCCGCTAGCTCGGTAGACTCTAGGTGTCATTCCCATCTATTTAGTAAGCGACTTACAGACTTTCAAAGCTCCCAAATGTCTCGTTTTTAATTACATGGATCTTATTAGAATTTGGGGCAGGCATATAATACAAGGCTGGATACCTAGCTCTGTGTTATTGGCGACAGGTTAGCTAGCCAGCGAGGGCCCCTTTGTAGGTGGAGCGGCAAATTCGAGCCGTCGTAGCAGTGAATGCATGTGATGACCACAGCCACAAACAAGTGTCATAAATCGTGTTTTCACTTATACAGTTCAAAAATGCCTCGTTTTCAACCACATGGCCCTCCTTGATCAACCAGCGAAATGTTGAGCCATTTGGGGCTTGTTAAATGGTTATATTAAGACTGGATACCTAGCTCTGTGTTATTGGCGACAGGTTAGCTAGCCACTAGCTTGGTAGACTATGCCATTCCCATCTATTTAGTAAGCTACTCAAAGACTTTCAAAGCTCCCAAATGTCTCGTTTTTAATGGCATGTGTCTTATTAGAAATTGGGGCAGCAATTTCATTCTACACCTACAGTAGTGGTCTGATAATAGCGTGTGACTATCTGGTCCTGTAAAATGCTCAACTTAGCTTACCGAGCTAGTTTAAAACATCGAATGATCAAATGGTATTGTGTTGTGATCTATTTGTGTCCGATAAGTTCATGGTGTATTATTACATCAGTCCAAGTCAGACACGAAATGTATTATCATCCAGGCTTTTTAAATTAAGTGCACTTTCGTGCTGTACGTAGCACGGACGGACACCATGCTTCTTCTTAGAAAGTTTCCTGTTTACTAAGTAGCCCGGCCCCCCTCGCGATTTGATTGGCCCTGTCATCGGATAACTTCCAGCCTCGCAAAACGACCGGGGTCCGCTAGACTGCCCCCGGGAGCAAATTCAATTTGCGGTCGCTAGGGGCGTCTAGATTTCTAGGCTAGTGCAGGCCTAACTGAAGAGCAAGGAGGGGTGCAGGCCTAACTCAAGAGCAAGGAGGGGTGCAGGCCTAACTCAAGAGCCTCTACGAAGTTCAAACAGTTCACACACAAAATGTCCCCAAGCACTTTCTCCTTTACTTCATAAGACACTAGGCTTGGGCGATGTCCCCCTAATTGACAGCTGACGATGTTTACAGTGAGACGATGCGATGGACGATGACATCGTCTGGGGGGGGAAATAATTTTTAAAAAAAATATTATGATATATTTTGTATTTATTTTTATTATTCATCTTCAGCTAAGGTATTATTTAATTCTATTTAATTTAAGAGTAAGTGAAATATATTAATAGTATTATTACATTCTGGGGGAATTTTTTTTAAACCTCCTCAGCGTTCTTGCTCAGCTGCTCAGAGATGGTCGCTGAGATGCAGAGATCCCCCGCTGACCCCTCCCCCTCGCCCTTCTCGTCTCTCCTCCCGTGTCACCTGCAAGCCCAGTGCTTGCTACTTTACCATCAGTTCATTGCGTGGCGTTTTTGGGAGACTTGTCAATAAATTTGTTACATCTGTGAGTTATTTATCTGTGTAACTATTTTAAGACGACCTATGCGGTGCGTTTTTGCACAGGCTAGTAGGCTATAACTTTAGCCCCTCTCGCTCACCAGAAAACTAAATGGGAAAGAGATGAGAACCCATGCGTGATTGCGTGCCCTCTCGAGAGGCTTTGCAATGGATTTTAGCCCCGACTTTGTCAATTCCTAGCACTAGAATACGGAATGTTTTGTTTTAGGTCATATCGAGACTTTTTTCCCCTCATCAATGGAGTTGATCAATGGATAGTTCTACAAGTAGTTCTGGCGGTGAAGCCATGAAGACGAGTGGGCGGACATGGAACCGCTTGCTCACCTTATTGACAGTGGGCTTATCAGAAGTGTACACTCTTGAGTGGCTGCTTCACAAGACATCTCCACCGCGAATAGCGATTAAACATTTTGAGGTGAACCGTTAAACACGAAATGCCCACAATTGCCGAACGTGTTGCTTATCGTCATGTTACTCCGGAGGAGCCAGCTAGGTAATGCGTAAAGAGTCCCCTTTGTAGTCAACAACTTAGGTCACAGAAATAAATGAACGATATCACTTAGGCCTACTTACATACATCTGCAGCAAACAATAGTTGGGCTTAGTTCACAAGTTTTTTTTTTTAATTCCATTGTGTTTTTTTCGTAGTTATATAATTCACTCCGCTTGGGGCTTGTGTTCACAACTTGTCTTGAAAACCGCTGCTACTACTACGGATTTTACGGTAATGTGATGTCAAGTACCGTAATGATTACTATAGCAGCGGCTTCAAAAATACACAAGTACAAGATTCCTTGGCATCACGATGTTTGCCGTCCATCGTGATGCCAGCTGTCCATCGCCGATGGACGATGATATCGTCTATCGGCACAACCCTAACACACACACACACACACACACACACACACACACACACACACACACACACACACACACACACACACACACACACACACACATACATCGGCCTTGCTGTACACCAGGGGTGTCAAACATACGGCCCGCGGGCCGCATCCGGCCCGCCAGAGGGTTCCATCCGGCCCGGATGTTTAAAAAAATATATATATATATATATATATATATTTTAAATGAAATAACCGAAATGCGCAATTACGGCCCTCGGGGCAAAATCGAGACCTGCATGACATTAACCCAATGGTCCCTCTGTTACACTGTATATATGTAGTAAAGTGCACCTCACACTTCTATTATAAATAGTGAATTTGTACTGTAACAGGCATTTCATAAAGCTCATATATTATAGACCTCATATATAGAGATAAAATGTTAATACTTCTTATTCGTATTGTATTGGTATTGGTTGTAATTAAATAATAAATATAATTGGATTTGTATTGGTTCCTATTAAGCTCAAACTGGAAACGGGATGTTAGAATACGTGAAAATGCAGGAAATTACATATAAGAAATAAACATTTTTCTGGGGGAAAACCCCCAGACCCCCGGCCAAAATGAACTGTCCCATTATATTTAATTAATTGACGGTTGGCAATGAATGAATGAAGTCAAGGAAATTTTGCATAGGATTATCAGTATTGCATTGCTTTCTACATATTCAACACACTTAAAACGTGATAGTACTGAACACTAATCCTCTGCTTTACTTTTTTTTTTTTTTTTGCGATGATGTTACTAATGCGGCCCGCTTGAGGTCCACATGGGTTGTATGCGGCCCCCGGACCAAAATGAGTTTGACACCCCTGCTGTACACAGTCACACACACAGTCACACACACCCCTGAGATATCGTATTGATAGCTAACGCTGCTTATGTTTGCTGAAACCTTTTCCACCTGAACTCAGAAGGTGAGAATAGGGAATTAATGTGTCATGTCATACAGAGCTGACCGTGTGTGTGTGTGTGTGTGTGTGTGTGTGTGTGTGTGTGTGTGTGTGTGTGTGTGTGTGTGTGTGTGTGTGTGTGTGTGTGTGTGTGTGTGTGTGTGTGTGTGTGCGTGCGTGCGTGTGAGTAGCAGTGTGATGCAGGACAGCCGGACCTGAAGAGAGTGACGGACGTTCTCACCAAACACAACCTGCCGCTCCCAGGTAAGACAGGAGCCTGTGGGGGTGTGTGTCTGTGTGTGTGTGTGTGTGTGTGTGTGTGTGTGTCTGTGTGTGTGTGTGTGTGTGTCTGTCTGTCTGTGTGTGTGTCTGTATGTGTGTGTGTCTGTGTGTGTGTGTGTGTGTGTCTGTCTGTCTGTGTGTGTGTCTGTATGTGTGTGTGTCTGTGTGTGTGTGTTCGTGTGCGTGTCTGTGTGTGTGTTCGTGTGCGTGTCTGTGTGTGTGTCTGTGTGTGTGTGTCTGTGTGTGCCTGTGTGTGTGTCTCTGTGTGTGTCTGCTTGTGTGTGTCTGTGTCTCCCAGTTCTACAAAGTGAATTTTGTGATTACATTACTTAACTTTGCATTTTGCAGACACTTTACAAACAAAATTACAAACAAAATTACTGTGTGTGTGTGTGTGTGTGTCCGTGCGTGTGTGTGCGTGTGTCTTCAGGTGTGTGTGTGTCTCAGCTGTACAAAGTGGCGTTTGACAACACCGCCACCTACAGGCAGCGCAAGGAAGAGCGTCTTCAGAAGACGGAGCTCAACACCAACACCAACACCAAGGCCAAGGCCAAGGCCAGCCCGCAACGCAACGGGGCCAAGCGGCCGCGACACACACACCAGACGCCGCCTAGCAACGCCTAAATACCTAGCAACGCCTAAATACCTAGCAACCCTGGCCCCTAGCAACCCCGAGTACTATGGGATGCCAAGGACAACAAGATTATTATTTTTTTTAATCTTTTTTTTAATCAATATTATTTTTTTGAACAAACTCTTGGCTGAAATGACTAATGAAATAAAGGACTGTAATTACGAGTGATGTGTGTTACTGTATTATTTTATATGATGTGTTATTCTATTTAACTCAGTACTGGAATCAAAGACTCGCCTGCTAGGCTAGCCAGGCTGTACCCTCCTAGTGACGCAACCCGTTCAGAGCTGCCTCTGGTCAGGCCAAGAGCAATACAATATCATTTCTGAGCTCCCGAAAAATCGGGAACTCCTCCCACTTTGACGGGAACTGTCCAACCATTAGCAAACCAAGGGAGGCAGGTCAACCATCCAGGGGGTCGTTTCTCGACAGTGCCTTTGCTAACGACGTTAGCCATTTTGTTCGTTCTTAAGACCAACGTTGTAACCAAGGTCTTAAGTCGCTCGTAAGACAGTCTTCCGGCTTGGTCTTAAGTTGGTCTTAAGTTGTTCTTAAGTTGTTCTTAAGATGTTCTTAAGTTGTTCTTAAGTTGGTCTTGCTCCTGACATTTCAGCGTCTTGGGGCAGGTTCAGGCAGAGTTCAAGTGACAGTGATTGATTACTGCCACCAAGTGCACAAGCGTCTAACTTTTACCACACAAAATGTCCAATGATTAGACAATTTTAAATATATTTGGTTGTGTATGCCGTCTTCCTGCCAGCAAGTCCTTACGTCCAACGTAGGCCACAAGAAAAAAAATTGCAATTAAGAGCATTGTGCCTGAAGATGTGCAGGAAGATTGAAAGGTGCGTCAAACACAGTAGGCTACACATGACATCTTTATGAAAGTCGTTAAATACCTGTGAAGACAATCATGCCCCCAAAATCCACCCAATAACCAAATGTCGCTGTACATATCACTGCACAATAACATCGCGCCAAATAACTTCGCAATGGCGTCAGCCACACGGTCCACTGTCACTGCGCACCAGGGAGAGGAGGCAGAGAGTTGCGAATATGCCCGAATTGCGCGCGCGCCAGCCTGGATGCACACACACACACACACACACACAGTGTGTGTGTGTGTGTGTGTGTGAGAGAGAGAGAGAGAGAGAGAGAGAGAGAGAGAGAGAGAGATGAGTGGAAGTGGATATACTGGATATACTGTTGTGCAGATAAGGCACCTGCGCTTAATTTAAAATTCAGCCGAAATGGATATGCTACCAGTTACCACCAGCAAGTGAGAATTAGGATAGTATACATGCCATCACGCTTTCACCGGCCATTTCTGTGTAGTTATTTGGAGTGATTATGCTACAGTGATATGTAGACCGACATTTGGTTATTGGGGATGGATTTCGGTGACATGATTGCGTTGACAAGTATTTAACGACTTTCATGGAGATGTCATGTGTACTGTGTTTGACGGACCCTCCGTGCATCATCCCTTCCTGCACATCTTTACGCGTAAAGGTCATAATGGCAATTGTTTTTCTTGTAGCCTATTTTAGAATGATCGATTCCTTTCAGTTATCATTTCAAACATCATTGAACTGTCCACTCTGCGTGGGGAAGGACCTCGCTGTTGTCTCGCACTTAGAGTTCTTCTACATGCGTTCGGGTGTTGGCAGTGTCAGAGGCCAGCCCGAAGGCATCCCTTTGGGTTTACAGAGTTTAAGCTTAAAAAATAGCCTACATCTGATCAACTACAGTAAGACTGAGCTTTCTCCAGCAAGCGCCTTGAGTCACTTCAAGTTAGAGATATGGGTAACAACGGTTAGACATATATTTGACCCACAACAGAGACCCAAAGACAGCGCGACATTGTGTGTGGTGTGTGTGGTGTGTGTGTGTGTGTGTGTCCATATTCTCAACCATCTGCCTCGCGCATATGACAGCGGGCCGCGTTAAGTAAATGTGCAATGATTCAAATGTGATGTCGCATGCCTTCCAGAGTAGGCTATCCTCACATTATTTCATTAAGCTGCATTTTTTCCCAGGGTTGCGATGGGTTGGAGTTCGTGTAGCGTAGTCTATAGACAACAATGACATAGTAGAAATGTTCACAATGTGTGCGCAATCCGACCACGTTGTGCGCGCGTGGGTATTTGTTTCCCACTGCGACAACATATTGTGAAAATTAGAACTGAAGCGGACTCAGAGGAGAATATTATGGATGTTAGAGATTTAAAAGTCCATGCATACATTTATCCCTTCGGGTCTAGAATCATTGCTATTACCCTCCGGCAAGGCATGACAACCACTCATCCACCAACCACCGGTTTCTGAGAGAAGTAGCATCAGGGCCGGTTTTTAGCATAGGCCGGCTAGGCGGTCGCCTAGAGCGCCATGTGAAGAAGGGGCGCCGAAATGGCGCTCTCCTATGCATAATTTTGCGATATGAAGTTTTTTTATGAAGTCGCAATCAACAAAGAGTGGCGAAAGCGCTCCTCACGGCAAAGCGCCCCTCAGCCAATAGTAATATCTCTTCCAACTGTCTCTGGGAAGTCTGTGAACCAATAAACAGACAGTTCTGAGAAAGGGGGCGGGACTAGTGACAGCGTGCGGTCTATTTTGAATTTGGAGACTCACTCGAGAGACAGAGGGGGCAAGCGCAAACAGTAGTGCTGCTCTGCTGGATGGAGATTATTATGTTCTCATTAAACCACTCATTGCATGATGCAGGAGTTTCAGAGGGTGTTTTGGAACTATGTGATTTAATCAGCAACCGTTTGTGATTATGGAAAGCCTAATAGTTATGAGGTTACTATTTGGAATTAGAGAGAAAAAGAGCTTTGTTTTTGATCAAAGAAATCGCTAGTTAGCATGCTAACATTAGCCAAGTATGCCAAGCAATGAAATCCAGTAAAGTAGCTGTTAGTAGCCTACTTACTACTCACTAATACACCCACCTGATATCATAATAGCCTACTTGCTTAGGTTGACAAGCAATGTAAAGTAAGACTGGTGCAATGTTTAAAACAATTTTAGCTGCCATATCTCCTTCCATCCACATGAACTACCTGCTTGTTGTAAGCTTAAAAAAACATTAATTTCCAGACCAGAATGACATAGCCTACATTAATCATGTAACAGAACCATGCACAGCAGACAAGTGAGGCTATTTACTATATTTTGTATATTATGAAATTCAATAGCGTGACAGCTCTTCTCCCTTTCTCTCACCCTGTCCCTCCAAACACATAGATAGCCCCCTTCTCATTCTCCTACTCACAAATGCACCACTATTTCCAGTCCAGAAATTAAATTGGTTTGGAAGACAGCACAAATGTGTAGCTTATTAAAATTGTTATGCTGCCATGCTTTGTGATGCTGTAGATAGTGTAGATCAATGCAGACCTCCTTGGTAGGCTTATTGTCTACACATGCATTTTACATGCAAATGTACTGTATCACTCTCCTGGCATTTCAATTTCACGTTACAATTCAAACACATTGATAACCTCCCTCTCATCTGGGGTTGGGGGCCCCACCACCATCACATCCAACACACCGCACAGTGAAGCTACTTTCATGCGACTCAATCTGATGTGTTGGTCGCCTGTCAAAAAGAACCACAAATCCATTTGATGAAAAACGGTTATTGTTCTTGATGCTATTTAGTTAAGCTTACTAAGGATATTAGTCTTGTGTTCTGTGAGGTATAAGAAAGATTTTTTTTTTCTTTCAAAGGTAGGGGGGGGGGGGGGGGGGGCGCCAGAAATCAAACTCGCCTAGGGCACCAAATAAGCCAGAACCGGCCCTGAGTAGCATACTCAAGACTTATCGTAAATTGATTTAGCAAAACCGGAATAAAATATAAGACATTGTGACATGTAATGCATTATTTGGTTTATGCTGTCGAAGAGGGATGGTTTTGAGGGCACGGTTGTGTTGACAAAGATTTGTGGACTTTGATAGCGTTGTAATTATTGTATCTGACAGCCACGTGAATCATGACGCCGTCACTACTTTGTTTGCGACCAATGCAGCCGAGCTGAGGCGAGACACTCCAAGCATTTCCGAAGACTTCCTCGTCTGAGAACGTACGTACGTACGTCCAAAGGTTGGTCGCGACTTCGGTCGGTCTTGCGTCTAAAGACCAACGTAAGACCAACTTAAGATCAACTCAAGAGCAACTTAAGACCAACTCAAGAGCAACTTACGACCAACTCAAGACCGACTTAAGACGGTTAGCAAAGGCAAGAATCGAGAAACGGACTCCAGTTTGGGAAATGTTAATTGTTATGCTGTTGGTCAGACAAAGTCTCGAAGAGATTTGAAAGTCGATAATAATCAGGCTACTGCTAGGCATCTTTTAGGGCTTGTAGTGGTGCATGCTGGGTAGTGTGTGGTGTGGCTGCTCACCTGCTAGGTATCCTTTAGGGCTGCTAGTAGGTGCAATCGACTTTGTTGCTGTCAATCGA
>NW_026945588.1:17500-22500 GCF_034702125.1 Engraulis encrasicolus | reverse complement strand
ACCAACTCTATAACCACTAGGCCACAGCTGCCCACGGCCCGCGGTTACCTAGGCACCTCAGCTATGAAGGGAGGTGTAGGGAGAGGTCAGGGGGGATTCGAACCTGCAACCCCTAGATTGAAAGACCAACTCTCTAACCACTAGGCCACAGCAGCCCCATAACATGGAGATCAACATTCCTTCTTCTCCATTAGTATTGTTTATAATAGAGACTCTGTGTGTGTGTGTGTGTGTGTGTGTGTGTGTGTGTGTGTGTGTGTGTGTGTGTGTGTGTGTGTGCGCGTGCCTGCGTGCCTGCGTGCGTGCGTGCGTGTGTGTGCGTGTCACCTTCTCTCGATCCATGAAGGGAGCGACAGGTAAACCCTCAGCCTTCTCACGATCACTCTAAAGAGAGAGAGATAGAAAATAGGGATGCAAACGATTAATCGACTTTAATCGATCAATGCATTTATTGATTAAAAAACATTAATTGCAATTAATCGACAATTCAACTGACAAGAGACCCAGGTAAAATGGGCATGTGAAGAGCGGTTTGAATAGTGGGAATATTTAAATCACCTTTGGATTAAAGAATTGAAATAGAAATTAATTTAAATGTGGTATTTTATCTCAATTTTTAATTAAAATGTTTAGATTTAGTAGTTTTTTTTACCGAAAAACATTGAGATTTTGGGGGGGAACGTCGCTTATAAATTATCGTAAGTCGATCGATAAGACTATCAACTAAAGATTAATGAATTAATCGATAATTTGCATCCCTAATAGAAAATAGATAGATAGATAGATAGATAGATAGATAGATAGATAGATAGATGGATGGATGGATGGATGGATGGATGGATGGATGGATGGATGGATGGATGGATGGATGGATAGATAGATAGATAGATAGATAGATAGATAGATAGATAGATAGATAGATAGATAGATAGATAGATAGATAGACAGACAGACAGACAGACAGACAGACAGACAGACAGACAGACAGAAGACACCCAGATAGACATTGCAAAGCATTATCTACACACTAAGACCCGTGTGTGTGTGTGTGTGTGTGTGTGTGTGTGTGTGTGTGTGTGTGTGTGTGTGTGTGTGTGTGTGTGTGTGTGTGCTACCTGCATGAAGTACTCTTCCAGTAGGCAGTCCACCCCTGAGTGTGTGTGTGTGTGTGTGTGTGTGTGTGTGTGTGTGTGTGTGTGTGTGTGTGTGTGTGTGTGTGTGTGTGTGCTACCTGCATGAAGTACTCTTCCAGTAGGCAGTCCACCCCTGAGTGTGTGTGTGTGTGTGTGTGTGTGTGTGTGTGTGTGTGTGTGTGTGTGTGTGTGTGTGTGTGTGTGTGTGTGTGTGTGTGTGTGTGTGTGTGTGTGTGTGTGTGTGTGTGTGTGTGTGCTACCTGCATGAAGTACTCCTCCAGTAGACAGTCCACCCCTGTGTGTGTGTGTGTGTGTGTGTGTGTGTGTGTGTGTGTGTGTGTGTGTGTGTGTGTGTGTGTGTGTGTGTGTGTGTGTGTGTGTGTGTGTGTGTGTGTGTGTGTGTGCTACCTGCATGAAGTACTCCTCCAGTAGACAGTCCACCCCTGTGTGTGTGTGTGTGTGTGTGGTGTGTGTGTGTGTGTGTGTGTGTGTGTGTGTGTGTGTGTGTGTGTGTGTGTGTGTGTGTGTGTGTGTGTGTGTGTGTGTGTGTGTGTGTGTGTGTGTGCTACCTGCATGAAGTACTCCTCCAGTAGGCAGTCCACCCCTGAGTGTGTGTGTGTGTGTGTGTGTGTGTGTGTGTGTGTGTGTGTGTGTGTGTGTGTGTGTGTGTGTGTGTGTGTGTGTGTGTGTGCTACCTGCATGAAGTACTCCTCCAGTAGGCAGTCCACCCCTGAGTGTGTGTGTGTGTGTGTGTGTGTGTGTGTGTGTGTGTGTGTGTGTGTGTGTGTGTGTGTGTGTGTGTGTGTGTGTGTGTGTGTGTGTGTGTGTGTGTGTGTGTGTGTGCTACCTGCATGAAGTATTCCTCCAGTAGACAGTCCACCCCTGTGTGTGTGTGTGTGTGTGTGTGTGTGTGTGTGTGTGTGTGTGTGTGTGTGTGTGTGTGTGTGTGTGTGTGCTACCTGCATGAAGTACTCCTCCAGTAGGCAGTCCACCCAGGGCTCCGCCACCTCCATTGGCCGCACCTCGTTACTGATGTCACAGCACTTAATCAACACCATCTTTAACTGGAGCACACACACACACACACACACACACACACACACACACACACACACACACACACACACACACACACACACACACACACACACACACACACACACACACACACACACACACACACACGCACACACGCACACACACACACACACACACACGTTAGAGATGTCAGAGCACTTCATAAAGATGGGATGCGTCATGATTAGGGCTGGGTATCGTTTTGTTTTTTTCGATACGGTGCCAATTTCGATACTTTGGTTTCGATACCGGTGCTTTTCGATACCGTTTTTCGATACCTGTTGTTTTGAAGTTAATCTCATTATGAAGAACCCATAAGATCACCAAATTCTAAATTTTCACAAGTAGTATTATGCATACGGTGAGTGCATTTCAGTCATCTTAAAGAATGTTATTACAGATTACTCAATATATATCTTCAGTTCAAATGAAATATAGAAGATGATTTCTAAGTAGCCTAGGTGTTGAGTAAGTAGGCAGGAGTACAGTTGGATGACAGTTAGCTCAGCAATCAATGAGTAGCCTACTTCAATTGCTATGTAGCCTACTATTGTCATAATCTCTAGGCAAACCTAGGCTAGGGCTATTGTTATTTCACAAATTATTACTAGATAGCCTATTGCAGCAAATAATCACGTTGTTACTAATTTTTCCACCAAAACCCAAATCAGCCATGTAAATTATTTAGTAATCTCAACATCATAGAGCAAAAGAGCATTAGACACATACACACTTCCAGGTGCAGGTTGCTCTCTCTCTCTCTCTCTCTCTCTCTCTCTCTCTCTCTCTCTAGAAGCTTCTGCGTATTATTTGCTTTTGAATTCACGTAGCTACACGCTCTCCTTCACCTGACCGCTTGACTCATACATAACCTGCAGATTGGGAAGACCAGACATCCCAATGAAAGTCCAATAAGTCTCCCTGAAATTTGATAGTGGCTCTCCGATGCCCGCGAATCAGATAAAGCATTCCTGATTTTAGACTATGCAAGTTCGCGTTTTTTCAATTGCCAATGCGGGAAAGAGGAATATAATGACTCGTGCGTCATGCGTGGGGTAGCCTACTTGAAATAGATTACGTGCACTTCGTAGGGCGCCCTGCAAAAGTCCTGGGTAAAAAAGCAGGCAGTTATATACAGACTGGACGACAGAAAGGGCATTGACAAACAATGTAACACTAATTTGCACATGTGTTGGTCGGGGTGTCCGGGGTTGATAAGCAGCTCCCTGTAAAACGTTGTTGGAACTTGGGATGTCTGGGAGACGCTATCTTAACGCTGTCTTAACGCATCGCATGGAAGGGATGTCGAGTGGGTCTTTTAGCGCCGTTGCCCTCCGCGGGAACAAGTTTCAAATCTCCGCACTTTATTAAACCCCTTAGCGATCGCCCACACATTGATTCTTATCAAAACTACAGTAGCCGTGCGCAAGTGGAGAGGAGAGTGCACACTCAAGGAGGTTTAAAACGACAGCATCAGAGGAAGATTGGCGCGACGGTAGTTCTACCACTATTATCATGACTGCACAAACACACACGTCTTCGTTGGACAAAAGGGTTGTTGAACATGTTTCAAAATGAACACCTCAGCACAACACAGCCTCGACGTCAACTGTACAGGACTCTGCTGATTGAGCCGTGCCCGCGCCAGGCACTGCCTGAAGAGAAACAGGGCAGCAGCGCATATAGGCCTAATCTTCTATAGAGTTCAAGAAACACTTACTAACAAATACAAATTCATTTCAAACAATAATATTTTTAATGTCCATTCGTCCATGGCTTGTAAATTTTAGCGCAGCTTTCGGCTCTTAGCCTTGATTTGGTGCGTTAATGTTTCGCCAAGTTGCCGTCTTTCGCAGGGACAGCTTTATCACAAATGGAGCATCTGGCTCTATTTGCGTCCAGTCACACGAGCAAAGTTTAACCACACTTTAGATCTCAGCAAGTCTATCAGGGCTGCAACTAGCTACAACTGCAACTACAACTAACTGCAACTAGCTACAACTAAGTTAGCCTACAACATATCCTCACCGACTGTCAGCTGTTCGAGTAAACAAACGCTAGTACTTTTTGAATGAATGAAATGTCTCGTGCTCGTCCCGCCCACCCAGGTCCTTTGAAGCCAATCACAAATGACAATTTCACCTGACTACATGGCTATTGGTTCACAGATTTACTATTGACACTGCAGGGACTGTTGAAACGCACAAAAGGTATCGAAATAAGGCACCGTTTTTTGTTTTGTTTTTTATATTCGATACTATGTGGCTTTTCGGTCGGTGCCAGGACCGGACCGAAATTCGGTACGCAGCCCTAGTCATGATGCACAAACGTGATGGACGCGAAGTCGACGTGTTGTCTTAACGCTCTGGCATGGGGTAGTAAACTGGGACTCGAACCCGAGCCTTCAAGAATAGTAAACTGGGACTCAAACCCGAACCTTCAGGAGTAGTAAACTGGGACTCGAACCCGAACCTTCAGGGATAGTAAACTGGGACTCAAACCCGAACCTTCAGGGATAGTAAACTGGGACTCAAACCCGAACCTTCAGGAATAGTAAACTGGGACTCGAACCAAGACCTTCTGGGGTAGTAAACGGGGAGTCAAACCCCAACCTTCAGGAATAGTAAACTGGGACTCGAACCAAGACCTTCTGGGGTAGTAAACTGGGACTCGAACCAAGACCTTCTGGGGTAGTAAACGGGGAGTCAAACCCCAACCTTCAGGAATAGTAAACTGGGACTCGAACCAAGACCTTCTGGGGTAGTAAACTGGGACTCGAACCAAGACCTT
>NW_026945588.1:10000-12500 GCF_034702125.1 Engraulis encrasicolus | reverse complement strand
CGTGCGTGTATGTGTGTGTGTGTGTGTGTGTATTTACCTGTAGTCCACACAGGTATATCGTGTGTGTGTGTGTGTGTGTGTGCGTGTGTGTATGTACCTGTAGTCCACACAGGTGTGTGTATGTACCTGTAGTCCACACAGGTGTGTGTGTGTATGTACCTGTACACTGTGTGCAGAATTATTAGGCAAACATGTTTTTTGACCATATTGTCCATTTTATGCGTATTTTCCGCAACCAACCTTTATGAACATGAAAACCTATTGGATTTAAGCATTCCAGATCATGCATATTTGTATATTAAGATGGGGTGTGATCAAAGGAGCCCAACACCCAATATCGAGTGTGCATAATTATTAGGCAACTTTGCTTTCTTCTGGGAAAATGGGCCATAAAAGAGATCTAACAAACTTTGAAAAGTCTATAAACAATTTTGAAGTCTTCCAGAGCGATGTGGCTGTCTTGAAATTGGCAAGACGTTGGTCCCGTTAGCACAGAAGTATCAAATGCACCGTTGCAAAGTCATCAGTCTCGCATGAAATGTCACTGCCAAAAATTGAGAAGAATTTAAGGTGAAACTACAAGAAAATTATTACCCTGCAGTGCTATCATATTCCAGAATGCAAACTTACATCATGTGTCCAGAAGAACAGGTTTTTGAGCACTCAGAGACATAGCCAAGGTAAGAAGGGATGACACCAGACAACCATTTAACAACTTAATTAAGTCAAGACTGGGTCAAGAAATACCCTAGGACAGAATTTTCAAAGGTATTATGGACTGGTGAAAGTGACTATTGACAGACAGGGTGGATGAGCCCATAGCTGGATCTGTGAGGAAAATGTTTGCATCTTTCAAGAAG
The DNA here is from genome assembly GCF_034702125.1 of Engraulis encrasicolus. Classification (NCBI taxonomy): domain Eukaryota; kingdom Metazoa; phylum Chordata; class Actinopteri; order Clupeiformes; family Engraulidae; genus Engraulis; species Engraulis encrasicolus. The sequence continues at coordinate 11,640 of NW_026945588.1, read as the reverse complement.
ACAATGGTATTTATGCAGTATTCTGCTGGCATTTGAGTAGAACTCAGGAACTCATCTGAGTGTGCACATTACCGATCTAGCTATGGGCTCATCGATCTGGTCCATTAACAGTCACTTTCACAAGTTCATAAAACCATTGACAAAATTGTCTAAAGACCTTTCTTGACCCAGTCTTGACTTACTTTTCTTGTTGAGTGGTCTTCAGGTTTCAACCTGTTTTAACTTGGCCATGTCTCTGAGTGCTGAATACAATGTTCTTCTGGACACTCAATGTAGGTTTCAGTTCTGGAATGTAACAGCACTGCAGGGTAACAATGTTGTGGTAGTTTCACCTTCAATTCTTCTCAATCTGGCAGTTACTTTGTGAGCACAATGTATGTGACACTGATGGCTTCGTAACGGTGCATTAGATGGATATGAACAATATCTGGGCAATTTCAAGACAGCCACATCCCTCTGGAAGACTTCAAAATTGTTTATAGACTTTTCAGAGTTTGTTAGATCTCATTTGTGGCCTATTTTCCCAGAGGAAAACAAAGTTGCCTAATAATTATGCACACCTGATATAGGGTATTGGGCTCCTTCTATCAAGCCATCTCTTAAAATACAAATATGCATGACCTGGATTGCTTAAATCCAATAGGTGTTCATGTCCATAGAGGTTGGTGGCGGAAAATATGCATAAAATGGACAATATGGTCAAAAAACATGTTTGCCTAATAATTCTGCACACAGTGTAGTCGAAGGTGTGTGTGTGTGTGTGTGTGTGTGTGTGTGTGTGTGTGTGTGTGTGTGTGTGTGTGTGTGTGTGTGTGTGTGTGTGTGTGTGTGCGTGCGTGCGTGCGTGCGTGTGTGTTTACCTGTAGTCCACAGAGGTGTGTGTGTGTGTGCGTGTGTGTGTGTGTGTATGTACCTGTAGTCCACACAGGTGTATCATGCTGAACATCATCTGAGTCACGCAGAAGCAGTGGCGGAAATTATGGAAGGGGTTGCTACGGTAATTAGCATGGATACAGAGCTGAGGACACACACACACACACACACACACACACACACACACACACACACACACACACACACACACACACACACAGAGAGACACATTACACACACACACACACACACACACACACACACACACACACACACACGCACCCAGACACACACACACACACACACACACACACACACACACACACACACACACACACACACACACACACACACACACACACACACACACACACACACGCACACACACACACACACATTATACACACTGACGCACACACACACACATTCACACACAGAGACACAGAGAGAGAGAGTGAGTGTTTTGGCAGAGGTTACTACTGTATTTTTTCTGTATTTGTGAGACTGAAAATACAAACACAAGAATGCAGTAAGATGCCAAATGATACAGTCTATTAAATCACAACTGCAGGACAGTAGAGTACAGTAGTGTCTTTGGAGTGAGTGAGCGAGGTCAGATGACTGTATCCTGCGCCCTCTACAAGTAGTGAATGGTGCCACCGCGACCATAACTGGATGTCAATTGTGCATGACAGGAGGAGAGCAGGCTGCAGGATACAGTCATTGACCTCGCTTGTCACTCACCCCAAGACTATACTGTACTCTAC
>NW_026945588.1:2500-5000 GCF_034702125.1 Engraulis encrasicolus | reverse complement strand
CCGGAAACAATGGTTCTCTCTCTTATCTACTCTCTCTGGTGTCTCTGCCCAATCAGAGCGCAGGGCAGTGTGTCATAATAGCCAAGCATTCTGCCCCTATGGAATTTAATCTCACTTGTGTTTAGGTCTGATGGTAACCAAGCAACGCAGCGCCAGCCAGGGCTCTACGTTAAAGGGACACTGTGGAGGAAATGGTCAAAAAAGGTACTGCAACTATGCTTCTCACTGAAACTAGGCTCCCTATTACCAAATTTGATCTCTACATGAAAGTTTACCAAGTAATAAACAAATATTTTCTAGTATGGTCCAAGTACAGTCATTTTTTGCAGCTGAAAATGGCTATTTTTGGAAATTCCAAATGGCGGGCCATGGAGAAGATCCCCCTTTTCATGTATGAAAAGTGCAATTTTTCCAGTCATAATGAATACTTAGAATTTGATGGTGGTGGTAAGTATTCATGAAAAAGGTAACATTAGTGAATGGGTGGCATGAATTCTGGAAATAAACGACTAAAAATCTCACACAGTGTCCCTTTAACAACTGGCCAAATGTTGGAGCATTTCAGTTTAGCTGGTAAAAAAAGACCAACTCACTAGGGGTCGACCGATACGGGTTTTTTAATGGCCGATGCGATACCGATTTTTTTTTCACCACCCTTGGCCGATACCTGATTTCCGATACCCGATATTTGAGGCCGATATGGGTAAAAAAAAAAGTTTAAAAAATGACAAATATTACAGGTCTCAAGTTAAAAAAAAAAAACATTTATTTAACATTATCAAATTGAGGTAGAATGTGTAACATTTAAACACCCACTCTAACAATCAAGTAATGTCTAAAAAACAAATAATACAAAAATAAAGTGTCTTGGTGCTTTTAAAAAACCCGAATAACATAAAATAATAATACATTTTGCGTATCGGCCAAAACCACACGTGTATCGACCGATACCGATACACTTTAAAAAAAAATATCGGCCGATATTTATACCGATACATATATCGGTCTATCCTTACAACTCACTAGCCACTTTGACCCCCTAGTGAGTGTGTGTTTGGCTAGTGAGTTAAGCATCTGCTAGCCCAGTGGTTCTCAAACTTTTTGTGTGAAGTACCACCCGAGAAAGTATTGAGCCCTCCGAGTACAACCTTGACAACCAACATTAGAATATCGCAGCAAAGGTCTTCCATATTCACTTTTGCAGGAGAGGTTCATAACGGCATCAACAGCTACGGTCACATTCAGTACAAGTTTGTTTTTAAATTTCTTGCTTGCCTAGTATTATTCTGCATTATGTTTTCATATTCATAGTTCAATATTACAAAATGTGAGACCAAAGACACATTTTTGACTACAACAACTGATCAGCCTGCGAATCAATGCACAAAAAATGAATTCTTCCAAGTACCACCAGAGATGTCTCAAGTACCACACCAGTGGTACGCGTACCACAGTTTGAGCACCACTGTGCTAGCCTTTTTGGATGGTGGTGAAAAAAGGTAATTTATGGCCCTGCACAGTGCTGCTTGCATTAAAGCAAATGGGTGGAGTGTCCCTTTAACCCCCAGACTGATACATGAAATAACGGACAACGGTGTGTCTAGTGTGTTACCTGTTGCTCCTGGTTGTAGTGTGTGTGTGAGTGTGTGTGAGTGTGTGTGTGTGCGTGTGTGTGCGTGTGTGTGTGTGTATGTTACCTGTTGCTCCTGGTTGTAGTGTGTGTGTGTGCGTGCGTGCGTGTGTGTGTGTGTGTGTGTGTGTGTGTGTTACCTGTTGCTCCTGGTTGCCATTTCCTCGTGAAGTTTCTTGATGTCGTTGCGACACTTTTCAATTTCTACCACCTTCATACCCTCTACTGAACACACACACACACACACACACACACACACACACACACACACACTAGACATTACACATGGAGTAACCTGTTGCAGAAAGTGTGATCATCTCAATGTAAAAACGCATCGAATTACCGTAATCGTAAAAAGTTTTTTTTGTTTCAGACAAAAGTTTTATATTTTATCTGGCATGTTTCGACGATGAGACATCCGTCTACATTGCATCGCAATAGCATAATTAGCATAGCTACCATCGCGCTAATCCAAACTAGCATTGAGTTAACTTGGATGTGTTCGATGGGTGTGATGTTCCATTGGTCATTCATGAAAATATAGTTTCCAGGTTTTATTATAAAACAGCTATGTATCTCCTCCATTTGTAAATCCTATGCTATGTACCACAGGTGTTATCAGGTGTTAGCCATTAGTAAATCCTATGCTATGTACCACAGCTATAGTGTTAGCCTAGCGTATGCTGTGTATCACAGGTATAGTGTTAGCCTAGCGTATGCTGTGTACTACAGCTAGAGTGTTAGCCTAGCGTATACTATGTACCACAGCTATAATGTTAGCCTAGCGTATGCTGTGTACCACAGCTAGAGTGTTAGCCTAGCGTATGCTATGTACCACAGGTAAAGTGTTAGCCTAGCGTATGCTGTGTA
>NW_026945587.1:29923-52018 GCF_034702125.1 Engraulis encrasicolus | reverse complement strand
TATAGGCTATATTCTGCAAAATACCATTTAAAACTAATATTTTTTCGGCTGATGTTTCGAATAGTTGTTTATGCACGCTCTCCATAGCGTGTGTTTCCATCACCAAACTTCTCTGTGCTCCGAAGGAATAGAAAACATGAGAAAACGCGATGCAAATGGTTGTAGGCTACTGTAGGCTACCAAGCCGCCCGAAAGAGCAAGATGTGGTGGGATAGGCCTATATTTTGGACAAGGGGTCCTGTGACACCATTGCAGACTATGTCATGTGTTTTAGTTGTGAGGCACTGTACACATAGGCATGAAGGACAAAACAGGTTATCAGTTACAGACATTCATAACACCTGCCCAGTGCGTAAGTCTCCCACCCGCTTCGGCAGGGCAATTCTTAATGTCATCTTTCCTAAAAGGCACGACGCAACTCCATGCAAAGTTTAAATTAGTGCATGACTTGTAGTAGGCTATTCTGCTGCGTGGATTTGCGCACATTTAATTTGGTCTCGGTAGGGCTTTATGCAACTGGCATAAGAGCTTGTACAGGCGCACAGCTTGGATATGCCAAATGAAGCACTATAGAGTTAGTTACACTCCAGTCTCGAGGAATATAACAAGGACGTGATTTGGAGGATTGTTTTTGGAGAATTCACAGTTAGGTTTTATCCCTTCTTTCGATGTTGGCAATTAGCGCGATGTTGTCGGTGCTTTACTTTACTGTCAAGCTTCAATCGAGCGCGCGCTCAGTTCGGCAGAGTCAGGGGGCATTATCTTAAGCATGCATATCCACTGGACCTCCTAAAATGCATCTAGTTCTGTCTGGTTTGAGTGAAGGTTCTGGCTAACAACCATGCTATTCGCATATTTTTTAATGTTTCCAACGAGGAATCATGCAACGTCTGAGGCTATCGATATGAAACAATGCTGAAGAGCGATAGAGGGACAACTTCGTCATTGGCATACAATCAGATAGTCGGTAAATGTAGTAGGTCTATGTCTACAAATAGTTCCAAACCTTAAATTATCCGAAGTCACACACGTGTGTCAAGTGGCAACATCTTATTTTAATTTATTATTTGGAGTAAGTGCAGAGACGCGTGCTCTGCTGCAGCCAGCCGCACAGCCCAGCAGCTGTCATGACAAGCAGGGAGAGAGGGAGAAAGGCGAATGATCAGCCAGAAATTATTTGCGCTGATGATAATTATGCATAATTGAAATGCATATTTGCTCTTGATAGAGGTGTACTTACACTTGTGGTTTATGTATTAACACCCTCCCTCAATATAATCTGTCAAAATGACTGACAAGCTTCAGAATTTCCCATCATCCTTCAAAAACATCCTTCAATGACGGACATTTGTCGGTTAACGCGACCTATGTGTGAAGTGCAAACCTTTCTCGTTTAGGTTTGCTTAAAATATTAGCCATCTGTAGGCTACAGCACATGTTTTTTATTTCTTTTTTTTATCATTTTTATTTTTTGCGGGTCATATTGGGCGGGTCGGGCGTGTTGCTTTGAAATCCCTCGCGGGCCGGGCGGGGCGGTTATGAAATATTTATTGGGTTGGGGCGGGGCGGAGCGGGTGTTAAAATAACACCCACCCGCGCACCACTAACATACACAGTTCCACTGGGACAACACCCTCAAATAAATCGTAGATCTGACAGAAATGCAGTCACTGGGTGGAAGTATTGCAATTTACTTAAATCACAGGGTGATTTAACCCCATTTATACTGTAGATCGGTCATCACTGAATTTGAACTCTTAAACAAGTAAGTCCTGCTGAGGTTCAGTTCTTAGTGGAAAGTCCCTTGGCTCAACATTTGCAACTTCAATTAGGCTAATGCAGCAGTATCTGCAGAACTTATCAACATGGAACAATTCCTGAAACCCTGCTAAACTATGAGAGCCAAGATTGCCGGCACATATGCAGAACACTGGCTGAAGCATGGATTGTGTTCATTTAGGCTAGCCGACGTAGCATGTAAGTCAATGAGACATTCGGTTTGTTTTCACCCATAAAGGGGTGTAACGCAAATTTAACAGCAAAGTACCCGGATGGCCGTTCATGAGTATGCCTCACATTTAACATTTAGTGTACATTACATTTGGAAATACCCTACATTTTGTTTATCACTCACCATTTCAGCATGTATCACCGAAGTGTGGTCATTTTTCAAGGGGGAAATCTGTGTTTGCAGGCCTGTTTTAATTGACGTTTGTGTATGAAGGTGTCAATGGTATTGTTATATGGTCTATCTAAAGTATCTGCAATGCAGGATGCATTCTCACCTGGACAAGAGAGACAGGGCTGTGAGAACCATGTTCTTTGATTTCTCTAGTGCCTTCAACACCATCCAGCCACTCATGCTGAAGGACAAACTGCTGCGAATGGGAGTGGGAACAGGACTGGTGACATGGAAAACTGACTACCTCACTGGGAGGCCCTAGTTTGTCAGGCTTGGTGACCATACATCCCAGACTGTTGTCAGTAACACGGGGGCGCCACAAGGAAGGGTGCTTTCCCCTGTGTCGTTCACCCTGTACACCTCTGACTTCAGCGACAACACACAGACCTGTCACATGCAGAAATGGGAGCTTGCATAAATTCTACCAGGGAGACTCGAATTTCTCGGCTGTCAAACTTACTAGGCTAACCATCCAATCTCCCTTTTGACAGATCATACATGCGTCATCATTGCCCAGGATCGTCAACCAATCACTAAGCGAGATTGGGGAATTCCCCGTTACGCATCACTCATGCATCGTTCCCTCTCAGCCAATGGATCGCATTCACGTTTGTTTAAAAATCAGTCACTCATTCTGTTCTCTGCTTTCCAGTTAAGCCGACTTTGAAGTGGCTGTCCGGCGTTTTCGTTATCAAACATTCTGTTTATTTTCTACCTGGTTACTTGATAACTCCTCACCTTGCCGTTGCTGGGATGGGATTTTCAACCGCTCAAACGCGTGGCACGCAATCGGTGCTTTCTAATAGCCTAATGATTTTCTCGCAAGGCTTCAATCAATTTGTTTGGCACGCCGCTCCCTGATTTCCTGACGCTTGTGGATTTGCTTTTGAACTAGCCTGCCTGTGGATGGATTTCCCCGAACTGGTGTAATTCGTGAGTAACCTGGCGGCTTTCCCTTCACTCGTCCTGCGGACCCAGGGAACGTTTATCTCAGCGAATGACTATTTTTGCGGGGAAGTTGTTGTCCAGGCAAGTCGCCTCTTATGCCTCATACTCGGCTTGTTGCACTGTCTCGGATATCAGTCTCGTCTGCCGCTGGTTGACTGATGGCCTACGTTTCGTTTGCTGTCATTTGGGAGAATTCCATGAACTGGTTGGAGTGACTTTTGGAACATTTGCTGGGGAAGGGCGGAATCGAAGTAACTGCCCGCGGTGCTCTCTCGTTGCGCCTAGCGCACTTAGCCAGCTTATCTGCTCAGCACATTTGTTTTTTCGGAGGCGTTATGGGATACTGCGAGTCACAATTTACTTGGTCCTCGTTGGCCTCATCTGCTGCGGATGGACTGGTGATTCGCTTGCCGATATTATAGAGCATTTATGAACCGGTTGGTGTGGCTTTTTTGGAACGTTCGCTGGGGGTAGGCCTACGGATTTAAATGGGCTACTTATATCTCGAAGCGCCTCGCCCGCATGCATAACCCGACATTAACCTTCTGTGTTGTTTCGTGCTACTGCCTGTCACGACACCGGACGGAGGACATTGCAGAGCCATGCACTCGTTCTTAATTGTCCTGATTACAAACGTACTTCCTATGTTCCGGAGCGATGTCGCAAGGACCTCAGCCTACGGGCCGTAGCACCGCCTACAGTTTTTCATTCATGTGGATTCCGGTCGCGCGTTCATCAGTTTGCACCCGCCTATTTTCAATGTTCCGTTCAGTAGCCTATGCCCACAACACGAGCCTATTTTACGTTTCGTTTGCATGGACTGGCCCATGTGGCGGAGGAGTGGCGGTCTCGTTGACTTTTAAGAGTTATGACTTCGGTTCGTAGGCCTAGACTGCTGGATCGCACATTAAGCTTATGCGCGCTTGCCAATCATCACCTCATGTCATCGCACTGCCTGCAGTTTGTATTGATAGTGTACCTTGCTTCCTCACTCCCGCTTCAAGTCATTCAGGGCTGGATTAAGTTAAAGGGACACCGTGTGAGATTTTTAGTTGTTTATTTCCAGAATTCATGCTGCCAATTCACTAATTACCTTTTTCATGAATACTTACCCCCACCATCAAATTCTAAATATTCCTTATGACTGAAAAAAAAAAAGTACTTTTCTTACATGTAAGGGGGGATCTTCTCCATGGTCCACCATTTTTGAATTTCCCAAATAGCAATTTTTAGCTCCAAAAATGACTTTACTTGGACCATATTAGAAAATATTGTTTATTTCATGGTAAACTTTCATGTAAAGACCAAATTTAGGCAGCTCAGTTTCAATGAGCAGCATAGTTGCAGTACTTTTTTTTTGACCATTTCCTGCACAGTATACCTTTAAAGATCACGCGGGGCTTTCGGCCTGCGCCCGGTCGCCGAGCATCGAGGGAAATTGTAGCCGGTCGTAATGCCTTGTCTATTTCGAGTTATTCTGATCACAATGGGCTACATGTACACGTCCAAATTTAAGTAAATAAATGAGTGATATCCGTGGGAAAAGTACATCGATGATGACCGTTAATAATCATAATTAAATTATACATGAAACTCTGCCCATGGAGTCCTGTCAGGGTTCTGATCACACCCCATTGGTAGCCATCTATGGGCTAACCCTCTCACTCTGTACACCACTCGTGCCCTTAGGCTTCATTGGAATCGTCAGGGCGCTCGGACTGTGATGTGTCGTATTGCGTTTGTTTTCTCATATCTGGTGATGGTGGTCTCTGCTGCTTTCCCGTACACTTTCACATACACGTGCGTCTGCCGCTCCACGTAGGGCATACGCTACGTCATGCACTGGGCATCGGCCCCAACGTCGGACTGGGCATCGGCCCCAACGTCGGACTGGGCCCTGGCCCCGACGATGGACTGGGCCCTGGCCCCGACGATGGACTGGGTATTAGACCTGGCGACGGACTGGGTATTGGCCCCGACGACGGACTGGGCATCGGCCCCGACGTCATCCTGGGCCGGCGACTCTACATCACCCTGGGCCGGCGACTCTACATCACCCTGGGCCGGCGACTCTACATCACCCTGGGCCGGCGACTCTACATCACCCTGGGCCGGCGACTCTACATCATCCTGGGCCGGGGACTCTACATCATCCTGGGCCGGCGACCTCAACACCACGGCTCAACATCACAACTCGGCATCACAATGGGCCATCGCCTCAGCATCGCACTGGGCTGTCGCCCCAACTTTAACGCCAGTCACCTGGTTGTATCGGTATCCTCATCCATCCTGCATGACAAACTTATCGCAGCTACCCACTGGTAGCGAGTAGGAGTTTATGTCTATTTTGAAATGCCGTTTTTGTTCTGGGCCGTTATTCAGTGATGTTTCAGCTTTCTGCTCTGTCCCTCTCAGGTCTCGATAACCGGCTCTCCAACTCTCCTCTGTCGTAAGCTCGCACTTTCTGCATTCTCCTGACTAAGGTGCCACCCTTTTTTATTGCTAGTCTAATCATGCAGTTACCGCAAGTTGTCTCTCTCAACCAACCAGGGCATCCGCCCCACTGCCTGTGTCAATGCCTGCTTTGCACAAGCATTCACCGCGCCACACCGCGTAGGTGTTTATCATAACTGGCATGGTGTTATTATTTCTTGGTCGAGATGTTTTCTTGGTGTTTCATTCATTGTTCGTTTCAGCTACAAGCTCTGCTCTCTCCCTCTCTTAGGTCATGACAAAGAGACTTGAGACAAGAGGGCTTACTCACGTCATAACAGCGTAGTAGGAAATGATGGCGAGGGGAGTACGGAAATGTTATTCACTGTGGAACAGGTCATAGGACAGCGTGAATGTCTGTCAGCTGTCCTTAATTACCCCCAGCAATTACTGCTGACCAACAGCTGCCGTTACTTGGCCACAAATTATCCATCATGGTGTCGCCCCCACTGACCATGTGCAAGGGAGTACGAAAATGGCATCCATCGCACCCACTGACCAATGACCATGCGCAAGGGAGTTAATTTTCCATCCACTCGTGTCCTCAGGCAACGCCCCCGTACTACACCGTGGCCAATGCATTCCCCGCCAAGAGATTGTTCTTTCTCTTGAGTTTCTTTGGTCATGATTACCAGTTGTCTGCCGATTCTCCTCTGTTTTAACCTGACCTTTCTGCTATCCTGGCCGAGGTGCTTGTCTTTTAATGTTAGCCACTCATGCTTTGTCTAAAGCTGTCTCTCTCACCACTCTGGGCAGACGCCCGCATAGTGCAAGCTTTCAAGGCAATGGGCCGCTGGTCGTCCGACGCATGTGCGTCTTGCATTCGGCTCATTCCTCGCTTTGTCATCTGGCTCAGTGTACTGTTTCTGTTGTGTTAACTCTGTTTCGTTCTTCTCGTTCCTCGCCCAAGAGGTATACAGCACGCTCGTTCAGAATCGGCGTGGCCACCACGGCCGCTAAGCGGGGTCTGTCCCCTACTGCGATCAAGGCGCTGGGCCATTGGTCGTCTGGCGCATACGCTTCCTGCATTTGCCTCACTCCTCATCACGTCGTTGAAGCATGCTATATCTGGTCTGTAACTTTATGTTTTCTATTCTCATTTCTGGTGACGGTGGTATTTTGCTGCACCGGCGGCATTCACTCTATCTCTTGGGGGGCTATCGCTCCGGTCACCCGGTCATGTCCGTATTATCCTTCTCTCATCTATCAGATTGATTTTATAGTGGTCTGTAAGCCTGTTATCTCTATATTTTGTAACATTGAACCAGCCTGGCTAGTTGCCATGGTTGTTTATCCATTATGTCAACTATCATACCATATATTATAGCCTACGTTCATTCATTCATCCATCCATTCATTTACTCATTCATCACCATGTTCTACTCTCTCTCCTAGGTCACGATTCCGGCTCTCTACCTACTGTCATAATCTAAGTTTTCAGCGCTCTCCTGACCAAGGTGCATCTATCAATCAAATCATAACGCTCTGCTGTCTCTCTGCTCTCAGCGCATCCGCGCCATGTCTTCTCGCATAGCCTAAGGTACCGACATTATCATCACCATCATCATCACAGGCTTCATGCCTCCGCTAGACCACCGCCCATAAGCTTAAGCCTTAGAACATCCCTATAATTTATAAACTCATTTAATCTATCATCATTTGTCTTCCAACCTATCACCTATCACTTATCACCTACACAGTAAAAAATGCAGTGTTAATTCAACACCTAAAGAGTGCTTTGGGACCAAATAAACTCTAGAAGGTGTTAAATCGACTCTGTTAATGTTGCATTTACACTGCAGTTTTTACTGTGTATCCATCATCATCATTATCGTCATCATTATCATCTTTATCATCATCATCATTATCATTGTTGTCATCATTGTCATCATTATCATCATCATCATTATCATCATCATTATCATTGTCATCATTATCATCTTTATCATCATCATCATCATCTTTATTATCATCATTATCGTCATCATTATCATCTTTATCATCATCATTATCATTGTTGTCATCATTGTCATCATTATCATCATCATCATCATTATTGTTATCATCATTGTCATCATTGTCATCATCATCATCATTGTTATCATCATTGTCATCATTATCATCATCATTATCATCATCATCATCATCACCCATCATCCTTCATCTTCCGTCTATCATCAATCAATCATCTAACTAACTTTTCATGTCTTTCAGATGGTGTCTCCTTGTAAGCGGTAGGTGAGTTCACTTCTAATCTCTATTTTGGGGCAGGCTACGCCCGCCTCCATCTCCGCTGGAGGATATTAGTGGGGTCGTAGGCATATGCATTTTTTGTCAGTCATTTCAAATTTGTGTTAAAGTTTGGTTTTCACTTCCAAGTTGAAGTTTAGGGTCTATAGAACAATTTGGGTTCGAGTGTCAAACACACAGATAACAAAATGGCCTGCGGGGGGCGCTCTAACATATATAAACTGCTATAACTTTTTATTAGTTTAACCAAATTTAACATATGAGGTATGCATGGATTCAGCATTAAGAGGAGGAGCTGATGAGCTAAGTATTTGGTTACCAGATTAAAGACACACTATGTCATAAACACACTTTTAGTCCATGGACAGCAAAATTCAGGGTTTTTTTAAGATAAAGGGTGGAAATGCCCTCCAAGTTGTAATGAAACATAATTTATTGTTACAAGTTATTGTAAATTAAGCCTGGTATATCATTCAACTTGATTTGTTCAGAATATCCCTTAAACACAAAGATAACTAGGATACCTATACGCAAATATGGCTGCATAAAGCCTATGTGATATTTAGGACCCAACTTGCAACTTTGAGTTTATGAATTTAGGATCACGAGTATCAACTTTTTCGATGAAGCCATATTCTATTCACACATAAAATCACAAAAAAACGTTATATCTGGAAGAAAATAAATCAATAATAACAATAATAATAATAATAATAAGACTGCATTTCCGGAGAGACAATGCTATTGGTATGCTTGCGGATTATGCACACACACACACACAGAGCTGTTGTATACACACACAGAAACACGAGGGAAAGAGATGTGTGTGTGTGTGTGTGTGTGTGTGTGTGTGTGTGTGTGTGTGTGTGTGTGTGTGTGTGTGTGTGTGTGTGTGTGTGTGTGTGTGTGTGTGTGTGTGTGCGTGCGTGTGCGTGCATGGATATGCTTCAGGTGCCTTTCAGCAATGGGTGGGTAGGGAGAGGTAAGGGTGGGATTCGAACCTGCAACCCTCTGACAGACCAACACCCTACCCAGTAGGCCACTGCCACTTACTGACAGCAGAGGTCTAAAGTTCTACAAGGCTGCGTGTGTGTGTGTGTGTGTGTGTGTGTGTGTGTGTGTGTGTGTGTGTGTGTGTGTGTGTGTATGACTGAAGATTCTAAAGGTGACAGTTTGGCAGTCAATAGCTGAGTAATATGTGCAGCCTTATTTTTACGCTTGTCATATCTCCAAAAGTTTTGCAAGTTGTCAGATGATATTGACACACAAATGGCACAAACCTGCTCTTCATGTCAAAGCTGAGATCACTTTTCTGGGCCAAATGGTTCAGTCAAAATGGACATATTCAGGCCTATGCGCTGAGCTGTTCTCACACATTTTTTTGTAAGTGAATGGGGTCACATCATAGGGATTTTACTGCTCTCTTTGAAACATTTTTTAAGAGTTGGCTTATGATCTTCACACAGTTTGTATTCAGAGCCAATACCTCTCTGACAATGCCTTTACCTAGTTGATACAAAAACCCCAGGACAGGTCACCTCTCACTCTAACTGCCACAGTTTGTGACATTATCATCTTGACCAGTCTACCATTCATTTCAATGAGGGGGAAAACGGAGAGAAAACTGAGGAAAAACAAGTGAAATGAAATGAAAGGGGGTAGGCCAGCGAAAAATACTGCACCCTGAGACCTTTTCGAGCCGTTCGTTTTGGCACTCGAACCGCGTCTCTATCTCGAACGCTGCAACGATTCAAAGCCGCCGTACTAATGAATGGCGATTCCCATATGCCAAGGTGAATGGAAAATGTAGAATAATAATAAACTGTTGATGAACAATTAATATGCTTTCCCGCAAGCATACTAAATAAACTGTTGGAGAACAATTAGTATGCTTGCTGGGGGCAAGCAGATTCCTTTGGCAAGAATACTAAATAATACTATAGGACTATTCATACATGGTAGACACAGTCATCTGCTCTGGGAACTGTCCATTTGTTACCACCATAGTTGACAGGAATGAAAACCGTTCTTATTATCTGCATTTGCCAGAAATGCCTGCCAATCTGGTAACAAATGAACAGTTCCCAGATTTGATCTACACTATCAAAGCAATGCAGTTGCCAAATATGTTTTCCAACTAGAGGTGAAGTGCAGCTGTACTAGTACTTGTACAAATAGACCTGCCAGATCTCGGTGCAAGTGCATGAAGGCAGAGTTAAAGTGCACACGTCTGTGCAAGTGCACATACAATTTCTAAGACTGACCACTGACTGTTTTTACATCTGTTCTCTGTCATAGTTATTGTAGAGTGGATTATTAAGTGTTAGCCCCATGGTCTTCTGTTCACTTTTTGAATGCAAGAAAAAATGATGTTCCCCATAGTATTTATCATCATCATCATCATCATCATTATTATTATTATTGATTTACTTTCTTCCAGATATAAAGTGTTTAAGTTGTGAATTAAATGATGGCTTGATTGAAAAAAAGCTAGTACCACATAGGCTTTATGCAGCTATATTTGTTTATATGTATCCTAAGTATCTGTATCTGTATCCTAAATCAAGTTAAGTGATAATCCAGGCTTTATTTACAATAAATTGTAACAATAAATCATGTTTCATTGCAACTTGGAGGGCATTTCCACCTTTTATCTTAAAAAAGCCCGGATTTAGCTGTCCATTGGCTAAACGTGTGTTTATTACATAGTGTGTCTTTAATCTGGTAACCAACTATTTAGCCCACTGGTTTCTCCTCTTCATGCTGAATCCATACACACCTCATATGTTCAATTTGGTTTAACTAATCAAAAGTTATAGCAGTTTATATATTTTAGAGCGCCCCCCGCAGGCCATTTTGTTATCTGTGTGTTTGACACTCGAACTCAAATTGTTCTATAGACCCTAAACTTCAACTTGGAAGTGAAAACCAAACTTTAACATCAATTTGAAATGACTGAGCCTATTACGACCCCACTATATGCTGTCCTACCCCGGAGTTCAACGCGAAGACGGGAACCTTCGCCAAACAGATTCATGCATTTTGTGTCAAGCGTAATTGTTCGCCAAACGGATTCATGCATTTTTGTATCATGTCTATTGTTCAATAAATGTTAATAACGTTCATTTGCCTCTCGAGTCTTCATGGTAGAAATGGGAGCTTGCGTAAATTCTACCAGGGAGACTCGAATTTCTCGGCTGTCAAACTTACTAGGCTAACCATCCAATCTCCCTTTTGACAGATCATACATGCGTCATCATTGCCCAGGATCGTCAACCAATCACTAAGCGAGATTGGGGAATTCCCCGTTACGCATCACTCATGCATCGTTCCCTCTCAGCCAATGGATCGCATTCACGTTTGTTTAAAAATCAGTCACTCATTCTGTTCTCTGCTTTCCAGTTAAGCCGACTTTGAAGCCACCACCACCCCTCCGTCCACCGTCACCAGTGGTTCCCGTCTGTTAGGGGGCAGGCTACGCCCGCCTCCATCTCCGCTGGAGGATATGCTGTCCTACCCCGGAGTTCAACGCGAAGACGGGAACCTTCGCCAAACAGATTCATGCATTTTGTGTCAAGCGTAATTGTTCGCCAAACGGATTCATGCATTTTTGTATCATGTCTATTGTTCAATAAATGTTAATAACGTTCATTTGCCTCGAGTCTTCATGGTAGAAGTTCTCTGATGACACTGCTATTGTGGCATGCATCAAGGATGAACAGGAAGGAGAGTACAAGGAACTGGTGGAGAACTTTGTCAGATGGTGCCGGTACAATCAGCTGCAGCTGAATGCCACCAAAACAAAGGAGATGGTGGTTGACTTCAGGAGGACTACCCCACCACTGGTGCCTGTCTCTATCGAGGGAGAGACAGACCTGGACAACAAACTGGACTGGGCTGCTAATTCAGATACTCTCTACAAGAAAGGGCAGAGCAGGCTCTACTTCCTATGGAAGCTTAGATCCTTCAATGTCTGCAACAGGCTCCTGCTGATGTTTTACCAGTCTGTCATGGCAAGTGTCCTAACCTATGCTATTGCCTGTTGGGGAGGTAGCATTAGGAAGAGGGACGCTGTACGCCTTGACAGGCTGGTGAGGAAAGCTAGGTCTGTGGTGGGCATGGAACTGGAGGATCTCACTACTACAGCCGAAAAAAGGACACTTAGCAGATTGGACTCAATACTTGAAAATGAGAGACACCCCCTGCACCCGTTTCTGGCCAACCAGAGGAGCCTGTTCAGCTACAGACTCCGGGACTTCTCCTGCCGGACAGACAGACTACGGAAGTCTTTTGTCCCCAGGACCATCCAGCTCTTGAACACCACACAGAAAGAGACAATGTGTGTGTGTGTGTGTGTGCGTGTGTGTGTGTGGAGAATGTGTGTATGTGAGATAATGTGTGGTGGTAGTACTCAAGATACCGGTATACTTTTACTGTAATGTTCAATTATGTGTATAATGTCTTTTTGTATGTTTTGTATTTGTGTATTTATGTAAGCTGACAGACACCTTAATTTCCTTCGGGATTAATGAAACTACTCTACTCTACTAAAGGTCTTTCCCTGACCTTTTCTATAATCGTTTGCGCATTCCGACTCGGCAAGGGATTACGTCAACATTTAAGCCAGTTGCAGAATCATCTGCTCGACTCCCGAGTGCACCTGTATAGGCCTGGGTATTGATTGACAATTTTCGGTTCCGGTTCCGGTTCCATTTCCGGTTCCTTCGTTTCGGTTCCGGTACCAGAACGGTTCCATTTTCGGTTCCTAGAAACCCTGAATTAAACCTGCAGTTACCCAAAGTGGCCAGTAGATGGCGTAACGGGTCTGTAAATCATGAGTTTCCCTGCCTGCCACAAGGCGGAGCTCCTCGTGACTTAAGCAGTGGCGGGTTAAAGGCATTTAATTCTATACAGCATTCATGATTAATTATGCTGCAAGTTGTCCTCTCGGCATGGCTTGGCAAGTATAATAAACGGTTTTGATACTGATAAATGTACTCATGTCTGATTAAAATTGTTCTGCTGTACGGTGCAACTTCACTTCTGGTACCAATCCTATGTCAAGCGTGCCTGACATGATTTTTTAATGTAGCCTACGCTACCCAGTCCGTCGACAGCTGGGGCTTTTCTACCAGGTACTGCAGAACTGTTCTAACACAACTAGGCTTCATAAATAGGCTATTCATGAAACTTGACGGCCCGGGGTCTCGATGGTGCTGTCTCGCACGCATTTCCATACAGGGACTAGAACTGGGCCGTATGATCAGCTGCTGCAAGTAGCCGCGACAACACTGTGCTTTCACGCCATGGTGAATCTAAGCTAAAGAGTCCTAATCTAAACGATATATAGGCCTAAATATATATATAACCAGCGATCGCCTTCTCCTACAGACATGTGTTAGGGCTTGTTCGAAAGCTGCGAATCTTAGCTTTTTACAGTTTTTTACGGCACGTTTTTATGTTCTTTCATTCAAAAGTTATTGAACTGTAAGCGGCCGCTGTTGCAAGTGAAAAAATAGCGCTTTCCAACCATTTTTTTAATCTCGTCATTTTTTTCCTAACAGCCAGCGATCTCCTTAACAGACCTACAGACATGTGTTAGGGCTTGTTCGAAAGCTGCGAATCTTAGCTTTTTACAGTTTTTTACGGCACGTTTTTATGTTCTTTCATTCAAAAGTTATTGAACTGTAAGCGGCCGCTGTTGCAAGTGAAAAAATAGCGCTTTCCAACCATTTTTTTTTATCTCGTCATTTTTTTCCTAACAGCCAGCGATCTCCTTAACCTAGACATACAGACATGTGTTAGGGCTTGTTCGAAAGCTGAGATTCTTAGCTTTTTACAGTTTTTTACGGAACGTTTTTATGTTCTTTCATTCAAAAGTTATTGAACTGTAAGCGGCCGCTGTTGCAAGTGAAAAAATAGCGCTTTCCAACCATGTTTTTTATCTCGTCATTTTTTTCCTAACAGCCAGTGATCTCCTTAACCTAGACCTACAGACATGTGTTAGGGCTTGTTCGAAAGCTGAGATTCTTAGCTTTTTACAGTTTTTTACGGAACGTTTTTATGTTCTTTCAATCCACAGTTATTTAACCTTAAGCGGCCGCTACTTCAAGTAAACAATGGCGTTATTATCCAGCCGGATAGAGAGGAAATCTTTTTTGTCGCTGTGTTCTTTGTTCCCTCGAATTAAACCGACGGTCTAAATAGGCTACATTTGTGCGTCCCCAACACAAGACCAGTTCTTTCTAAGTTAGCTCTTTTCATGTTAAAACATGTTTCCAAGGAGTCAGAGACATCTTCCTGAAGAGTCGAGGTCATGGTTGAGGTTGACGGTGCCGTTGTAAAGATGCTGCAACTCCGCACGCAATTCGAATGCAAGAGCAGGTGTTTGAACAGGTTGGATGTATCCATTCTTGCATGATAGCCTGATGATAGCCTATTAGTTTATCACAGATATTGCAGCGCGCTCCTTCCTTATCTACTTTCCTGAAATATAGCCATGCTTTCGGCGGCATGTTTTTGTTTCTCAATAGTACAATCAGCTGGTTGAATATCAGCTGTCTTATCAATCGTTTAAATGAGGTGCGAAACGGGAAGAGGAGGAGCGTGGTCAGTTTGTGACACTTGTGATTGGCTGAAATGGCCGCGTGCTTAAACACACATTTGATGGCTCTGACAGTCAGACTTCAGGAACCGAAACGTGGAACCGACAGACAAGGCACGTTTCGATTCCAAGTAGAACCTTAGCTTTTAATTCGGTTCCATCAAAGAATTGAATTTCGGTACCCAGTCCTACACCTGTACTAATAGAAAAATAATGTTTAATTTTCTCAGCCATTCGGCATATAGACAAGCATACAGCCAAGTGTCATACTGATGGACAGCTTCGTTTCTCCTGTTGCAATGAATTTCTTTTTCATGCAGTTCGTCAGCAAAGAAGCAGAGGTGTGCATTTCTAAGACAGCTGGCCTTATAGACTGATAATGCACATTTATAATACGCACATTAATTACATAAATACGGAACAGAAAATGTCCAGATGTCAAGCTGTCTGTGTATGTGTAGATCAATGTTTCGGTCGACAGTTGGGGTGCGATGAGACGGACAATATTTTTTAACAGGTGAATTTCACATGGGAAGAAAGGAGTCGCACACTGGAGCTGAATGCAAAATCAAAAACTGTATTGAACAAAGCCGAAAAAAGTTAAAATGTTACTGTTTTCGGCTTTGTTTAATACAGTTTTTGATTTTGCATTCAGCTCCAGTGTGCGACTCCTTTCTTCCTTTTCATTATACTGCTCTTGGAATTACGCACCGAGCGATACGCACAGGATAAGGCAAGGCAAGGCAAGGCAAGTTTATTTATATAGCGCATTTCATACACAGGTGCAACTCAATGTGCTTCACAAAGTTAACAAATGTAAATGAAAGGAAACAGGATAAGACATTGGCGCGGACGCCACCCCACCATTACCATGAATTTCACATGGGGACATACTGAGATGTTTCCTTGACGCAGCTACCCCCCCCCCCCCCCCCCCCCCCCCCCCCCCCCCCCCCCCCCCCCCCCCCCCCCCCCCTCCCTTATGCACAACAACTTAATTAACACTACATCCATGACCTTGCAGGTTCATGTGTCCATGCCATCCTTTTTTTAAAAACTCTGGTATAGCGTGACCTTTGTGAACACTAAAATTCGAGGGATTTTGGTTTTTGTATGACTTCCCAAACTGAACTGCTCAACATTGTCCAACGTTCTGTATCTAATAAAATTAGAAAAAAATTTGTCTGCTTTCCGCACGCCGTCCACATATTCATTTGGGGCGTTTTACTGAATATTCATGGTTAATTATGGGTGTGTCCACAGCTACGTATGTGTGCCGCAACTTCAGAGTCGGTTGGGATTTCTAAAGGGAAATCGGCGTAGAATGAGCGTGCGCCATGCTTTATAAATCTGAATATTTTCTTGCGTAAGCACTGAGATTCGTGCGTGCGCCATCTTTTGTCACATTTCTTCCACAAAGGTTTTATAAATGAGGCCCAGTGTGGTTTAGAAAAATGTAGTAGTTTGTTGAATTCTTCACTGATTTTTTTGCACAGCCCATTTACTGACATGCAATTCCGTCTGCATGCAATTAAAAAAAAACTTGCCACCCTGTGTTCAAGAGTCTCCACATCTAAATAGTCTTCTTCAGCTGGTCCATTTACATTGTGTGCTCCAGCACAGCATCTTATGTCACTTCTATGCCTGTGTGCACTGAAAATCTTCAAGTTCTTTGTTTTAAAGCTGCATTTGGAAAAGGGACAAGAAACAGTGTCTTGTTTTTTTTAATGGTGTCCAAGATGTGGGGAAAAAAGCTTGCTACAGTATGTGCAGACTTCATTGGACTCACACAAATGGCAAGAATACTATGTCCTCTTC
This sequence comes from Engraulis encrasicolus, assembly GCF_034702125.1. NCBI lineage: Eukaryota > Metazoa > Chordata > Actinopteri > Clupeiformes > Engraulidae > Engraulis > Engraulis encrasicolus. The sequence goes on along the minus strand of NW_026945587.1, from coordinate 35,723 downwards.
TCCTGGGTTTTAGGGGCGTTTGAATGAGACTTTGATATGTAGTACTTGAAGGGGCTCCAGGTAGGATTAAAAGTTTCATTAATCACAGTCCCGAGTCAGGCGATGCTTATGCGAGTCATTTGTAAGTGAACGATGGCTCTTGCGGCCACTTCCACGGTCCGCTGTCAGAAAACCCCAAATGCAACTTTTGACAACGTCGGACTGAAAGAGTGTCGTGGGAAACACTTTTTATATGAAACATCGCTTTACATGCCGTATTCAGATTTGTATCAACTGCTGGCATTCCGTGATGAAAAACGGTCTCACAGCGAGTTTATTTGAACAGCATTTTTTCATTACGGTGTAGATTTTGAGACAGGAATGCCACAGGCGCAGCACAAATGACATCATCCTACCTAGTGCCCTTTTCAAAAGGTGTAAAGTTGTGCACATTTGGAAATAACACTTCTGTTCCTAAATTGTCAAGTGGCATAACTAACATTTCAAGAGCTATTTTGTTTATTTCTGTCAAAATGTCACAGGAAATGACATCACACACAGAACAACGGACCCTGATTAACACATCTCTTACATGACCAGTTGTGTTAGCCTGGCTCTCACACAGACCCTGCGTGCGTTGTGCAACTTTGTTAAACTTTGTGAGCTTGTACGAGGGTCTGGAAATCTTGGACAAGCCCGAACGGAATCAGATATGTCATAGCCTGTCCAATCAGAATCGCGGGACGGGATCGCGGGGCGGGGTATATACAAGTCAGTGGTTGAGTAGTACGTGATTCATAAAAAGCCATGTGAATTCTCCAATGAGGTTAAAGCTGTTTTGAACACACCTGCGCCAGAGAATCATATAAGAGAGATAAATCAGGCGGGTGCTTTTCCGGTATCCACTTAACGTTGGGTGAACGCCCCTTTAGGAGACCTTCGGAGTCTTGAGTTTGAGAATAAATGGAGTCCCCTTAGCGCTGTAGATGGCGGTAGTGCACGTCTTGTGCAAACACCTCAAAAAGAGAAGAAGAAGGAGGGACAACACCCCCTTAGGAGACTGAATTTTGAGCGCACGCTTTTGCATTGGATGGGCGTGTTTTAACATATCTTTCTCTCAGACAATATTTGCCTGGGCCTTTCCAGAGCTAAGCGATTGAGAATGTTCCAGATGGTTGGTAACAACCATTGCATGAGAACCAGATTACAGTTGTGTAACCTTTACTGAAATCTGCTTAATTCAAAAATGTCAGACCATGGTCAAGTGTGTTTATAACGGCATGTCAAATACAAATACAACATAGAAGAAGAAGGATTTCTGAGCGCTCTTGTTCTCCAACTCTGCAGACTCCAAACTGTAGGTGCTCTTGAAGTAGGAAGACTAAAGTCTTTCCATTTAGAACGTGGTGGCACTAGGGCCAGTTTCAGGCAACTCCACAGGTCGACAAGGATGCATGCTACATGGATGCATTGACTTTCACTTCACTTAGCTCCCTCTTTTAACTTGTCTTAAAGCAAGACAACATTTCACATGAACAATAAGACACTTTACCACCTTAATAAACCCTGGCCAACGATTTTAACTGTATTAAGCCCCAAAATAGTGGCATACCCCTTTAAGGTGCCTTTTGGGCGTGGTCGTATGGCATTATGATAAATATTTAAAAGAAGCGCAACGCCAACTACGGACCGCGGAGTACTACACTGAACTCTCCGGCAACCCCCTACCAACTATGGAAAAATACCTTGATGCATTACTAACTAGAGCTAAAGTTGCCGGTTGGATTACTGTAAAAGAATATGCCTTTATGCACTGTGAGCACGCTGTATTGCCTACGTTTTATATGTTGCCAAAAGTCCATCAGGAACCTAAGGACAGTCCACCTGGCAGACCTATAGTGGCAGCGAACGGAAGCATTACGGAACCAGCTTCCCAGTTCATTGATCACTTTCTGAAACCATATGTGCAGAAATTACCCTCATATGTCAGAGACACTACTCATGTACTGAATAAAATAAGTAACCTTGGAGATATAACTTGGGACTTTTTGGTGACAATGGATGTTTAATCTCTATATACTAATATTGATCATGCTGATGGGTTAGGGGTCTTACACACCAGGGTGGTAAAGCGTCGCGGAATGGTCGCGTTTTTTACTGGCGTCGGTGAAAATACATTGAAACATATCTGTCCTTACACACCAACGGGTGGTAGTCGAGCGTCAGCGGCGCGGGAACCGGCTCCGCGCCGCGCTGCATTTGGAAAATAGAACTCGAGCTTATTTTTCACGCCGGCGACAGGCGGTGTCTCATTCAAATGAATGGCAGAGTAGCATGCTAGCTTTGGGTGTGGGGAGGGTTTTGAATAGGACTGGCCGCACACGCCGACACTGTCAGTGTGAAAGGCAGAGAAAAACACGCCGGCCGAAACTAAGCAGAAAGACCGCGTTCGTCCTGCGACCGTTCCGTTCCGCCTTGGTATGTTTTGGCCCTCAAGAACAGTGAACCATTACCTGTCCGACAGAAAAGAGACGACACCTCCATCCAGTTTCATTTTAGATCTAACAAGTTGGGTACTGCATAACAACGTGTTTTTATTCCAGGATGTGTTGTACAGACAGTTTAAAGGCACCAGCATGGGAGCATCTGTCACCCCAGAGTATGCATGTCTTTTCTTGGGACTTTGGGAATCTGAGTATGTATTTGACGGTGAAAAAAATATTTTTAAAGACGACATACAGCTATACTGTAGGTATATTGATGATATTCTTAAGCCCCCTGCACACTGGGCAATACGGTCACCGCATCACCGGAGTGGTAGCCACCTAGTGGACACCGTATTACTTCAGAAAAACTCCCGCAAGCAGTCTAGTAGTGGCTGGTTTGAAACATGGCGGACGGAGCAGAAAATGCCTCCAAACTTCTTTATTTGAACACTAAAAACGCTTCGTTTCACTTTTTTGTAGTGTCTTACTGATAAAGATCATGTGTGTGTGTTTGGTGATGAATTTGGTTTTCGTAATTTCGTATCAAATCATAAATGCTTGTTTTCTTGTCCACCTATCTAGTGTGGATTATATAATGATAAAGTTTGAACATTATCGCCGTTTTTAACAGCTTAAAATGGCGTAATTTTGATATTTATCTATTAATTTTTGGAAGATCTGCGGGAAATCCTTAAGTGTTTATCATCACCATAGCAACAGCTCTCTTTACCGCACGATCAGGCACGGAATTTTCCGGACGAGTTGAAATATTTGAACGTATGCGGAGGCTCTCGGATGCGGACTTTCTTCCGCACCGGACTGTCCGGACTCCAACCGCATACGGAATGCGGTTCTCCATAGACAATGAATGGTTAACGGTCAAATCGGATTCGTATTACCGCATGTAATGTGCAGGGGGCTTTACTGTTCAAAGGCACTGAAGCAGAACTGAGAGACGTGCATAATTACCTGAATAATATTAACAAGAATATAAAATTGTCATTAGAACATTCAAAAAAAGAAATCCACTTCTTAGACCTTACAATACACGAAAAAGAAAATAAGCTCCATACTACACTGTATAGAAAACCCACCGATCGCAACACCATATTACACTACCAGTCCTAACACCCTAAGCATTTGAAAGATAACATACCATATGGTCAATTTCAGCGGCTTAAAAGAATTTGCGACCAAGAAATGGATTTTGGCGAACAGTCTGAACATATGTCTAAAAAATGTCATGACAGGTCCTACAAGAGGTCCGTGGTATCTGCTGCCAGGACCAAAGTGGCCTCAACCAGTCGAAGTGGCCTCCTTCAGCCATCGAACAAAAAGAGAAAGAAGAGAAAATCAGGCGTTTGTTTTGTTACCAAGTATAGTACACACGCACCACAGATCAGACGAATCATAACATCTAACTGGGACATTTTAAGAAGTGACCCAGTTTTGCACAATACTTTTAGAGATTCTCCTATGTTTTGTTACAGGCGCGCCCCTAGTCTAAAGGATAGACTGACACATAGCTATCTCCCTACAAGAAGGAAGGATCAGTGGTTAAAGAAACCAATGGGTACTTTTAAGTGTTTGCAATCTTAGTGTAACCACTGCACTAGCATCAAACAACACAAAGATTTCATGAATTTTAAAACTAAAGAAAAACACAAAAGCAAACAGTTTGTGAATTGAAACACTACATATGTAATCTACATACAGTAAATACACAATACGGAAAAATAATGAAGACTACCCGATGGCGCGCGACATTTCAATATGGGGCACCTAAGTCTCCCCCCCCTTCCGGGCGGCTCGTGGGGCTGGGAACGCAAAAACTTTTGACTGAGCTGTAATGGACTAAGCTATTTTCCGATCCACCTCGCATTTCCCCATCGATCACACATATGCTGTGCCTCAGAATTAATAACAACCAATGGTGTGCTTGTTGACTTGTTCACTTGGTAAGCGATTTTTGAGTTGTGTGTGTGCAGAAATATGTAATTATTTGGACTACACAACAGACGTCGCATGTCCGACGTGCAGCCACTTAAGCCGCGGTGCAGCGGTAGGGTTGGCTGTGCCTCGGTTCACGTCAGATATGCGAGGCGCACGTGTAGTCTCTAACACAGTTTTGCACTAAAGCTAAAATCACGTTTCTTGCGTGTCGAAAATGAGTGGTCTTATGACTCAAATCCAAACCTTTCAAATTCACTGTCATCATATGTGAAATCCGGAGCACATGCCAAACGGGATAAGGATTTCGCTTGACTCGCTCCATTAACTCTCATTTACATTTTTGAGAGCTCCAGCCCCACGGATCGGAAGTAGAAGGGCGTGACTTAGGTGCCCCATGGAGATGCGTTGCAAGATTGTTGCAAGTAGAGGAAGTAGAGCATGTCCAGACGCCACCTAGAGGTTGTGATCGCCTTAAGCTACTACTTCAGCGTGAAACATACTGGATCCATAAATTCGATGCGCTCCACCCCCCAGGTCTCAACGAGGAGATAGATTTTAGGCCTTTTTTATGGTTTTCTCTCCTTCTTGGGAACAATTACTTTACTTAAGTGTTGGAATATTGCTCAATATGTAGTGAGAAATGATTAGTAATTCACTGTTTTAAAATACCGTGATGTTTGCTATTCTATAAAGTGGCTTGTAATGTTCATGTGAAGTAATATGATTAATAACACACTCCAAATGTACTTTACATTTTTATCTTTTATTTTTTGAAAGGTCATGTCATGTCATACCGAGGTAACCATGTGACCCCATGAACTGATAAATTGGTCACCTAATGGAATCCTCCTTTGTTACGCCCTGATGAAGACCCAGTGTGGGTTGAAACCGGTTGGCGGTTTTACCAGTGTTACCATGCCCCAGATAAAATAAAGGGGTTTTAATTATAACTTCCTTGTCGACCTGTGGAGTTGCCTGAAACTACAAATACAATATATTTTAAAATATTTAAGATATTAAATTCCTGTCAAAAATAAGTATTCATTTAAACTAACATGTTTGAAATCTCAACATCCAGATATGATCACAAACAAACACTACCAAGTTTGAAAGACATCACATGCTCAAAACTCTAATTGCAGAGCCGACACCCTGAATTAGAGCTTTAAATTTTGGGTGGCTTTGAAAAGAAGAGCTCTAGGGCCCTTAGATAATCCAAAGCCTCCAGTGGTGCCAAATTAGCGACTTTTAGATGGCCCTGGCGACAAAAAACCTCATAGCGCCTTTAGCGATTTTTTGGTGCATCTAGCGGCTTTTTAAAAAACGCATTTTCAGTGACAAATTCATAGTTTTTCCACATAATTGGGAGGGAAAGTGGACAA
>NW_026945587.1:5000-29824 GCF_034702125.1 Engraulis encrasicolus | reverse complement strand
AAACCCCTTTATCACCCGAGTTCGACCCAGAAGCGGAACTCATCAGAGTTGGAGGACGGCTGCGGAGAGCCGAGGGGCTAGAGTATTCAACTATGCACCCCATCGTCCTCGACCCCAAGCATCCAGCAACCCAGCTGCTGATCCTAGACTACGACAGCAGGCTCCGCCATCCTGGCCCAGAACGGGTGTTCGCAGAAATGCGCCGGACAGTCTGGATTCTACGAGCAAGAGAGGCCATCCGCAAGCAGCAGTTCCTCTGTACTGAGTGTCGGAGATGGAAAGCCAAGCCAGCAGTTCCTAAGATGGCGGACCTGCCTGCTGCCAGGCTGCGTCTCCACAAGCCTCCTTTCCACTCAACAGGCATGGACTGTTTCGGGCCATTCCTGGTCAAAGTGGGAAGACGGAATGAAAAGAGATGGGGCATCATCTTCAAATGCCATACCACAAGAGGAGTACATCTGGACATCTTGATGTGGATGCATTCCTCATGGCCCTGAGGAGATTCATAGCTCGCCGTGGACGACCTGCAGAGCTGTACTCCGACCAGGGGACAAACTTTAAGGGTGGAGAAAAGGAGCTGCACAAGGCCTTCAAGGACATGAGTCCGGACCTGCAACAGACCCTAGCCCGGAGCCAAATCTCTTTTCACTTTAACCCACCTGCTGCACCCCATTTCGGTGGGGCGTGGGAGAGGGAGATTCGGTCAGTGAAGGCAGCCCTCTACACGACCGTCGGCTCTCAACCAGTGACTGAAGAGGTCCTTCGGACTGTGCTGGTGGAGGTTGAGTGCATTCTGAACTCGAAGCCCTTGGGGTACGTCTCCTCCAACGTGGCAGACCCTGACCCTGTCACCCCAAGCCTGCTTCTCATGGGGCGGCCCGACAGCGCTCTCCCGCAAGTGGTGTATCCTGAGTCGGAAGCCCTGAGCAGACGCCGTTGGAGGCAGAGTCAGATCATCACGGATCACTTTTGGAGGAGCTTCATCCGTCATCACTTACCGACCATGCAGATCCGTCAGAAGTGGCACACTTCCTCCACGCCACTGGCTGCAGGTCAGGTCGTCATGATGGTGGATCCGCAGCTCCCCAGAGCTGCTTGGCCGATCGGGAGAGTCGTCAAGGTCTTCGCTGGTCAAGATGGGCTCATCAGAACCGCCGAGGTCATGATGAACGACAGGAGCTTCACTCGTCCCGTGGCTCGACTCATCGTCCTTCCAGAGGTTCCAGATGGACAGACAGACAGTGTACCTCCCTCTACGTGAGGGTCATTTCACGTGAAATCAGACACTTTGGGACCCGACCGACCCGGATTTCGATCATACTTGGTGTGCCTTTTCAGTAGCAAGGTAGCACCCCAGAACTGCATTGGTTTGAATCTGACACTAATATTAAGGGAGAAACAGACTAGGAAAGGTTCACATGTGAGGGTAGGACACTATACATTCAGCCTTGAATATATCAGTCAGTGTTAGTCACAAAAAGATGCCTGTGGTGTTGTTTGAAAGCTCTTTTCTGGCTCTACATATTACACAATCACCTTGGAATACAACTACTCTCAGAATATGAATTATGATAAATTGAAAAATTAAAAATTGAATATCTAAAAAACTCATATTTTAAAATGGCCAGTTCCTTGTCCAAACGTAGCCGGCAATGTCATGAGCAGCACCTAAAATGCTGGTGTTCGGTTTGTTATTCATTTCAGAGAGAATTTGACTCACAAATATGGCATCATACAGACCACTTACTAATAATATGGTAATACCATAGTAGCATCACATGACAAAACAAAAACAAAACAAAAATGGTCAGTGTCCACGGTCCCAGGTTTCAGAAACTAAGGCAGATGTCCATTTATACATACCAAATGATGATATGTGAATGTTTGAACATTCCTTCTCTGTGTACCTGTGCCATCTTCCCTTTACCGTACTTTAAAGAGATAATCAATGGCTACACTCTCATTTTGTACTCTACCAGTGCATTTGAAGCAACAGCTGTGTCTTTTGTAGATAATGTATAAGTACGTCCCGTTGCAGTTACAGGTTCCACTACCAGAAGCACATCCTGATGATCCATGACAAGTCTATCTGGTCTGAAGGGAAAAGTGAAGGATGGAGATGGCCCATGAGGATGCAGGAAGTTCAGTTTCACCTCTCCAGTGCTCGGCATACATTCCTCAGCACATGCTAGCCACCAGTTGCCATCATATACAGCTACAACATACCCTTTGATGCTTGAAAATGTAACACATTCCTTTACTGAGCTCACTCTTTCAACTCTGCCTTCTCTGAATGCTGAAAATGGCCTAACTTCCACTGTGTCCATTGACAATGGGCAGAAGCTGTGTAGTTTTTGAGTACCTGGAATAGTTATTGCAGATTCAAACCTTTTCAACAAGTTCTCAGCTTCATGATGGTACATATCTGTTGTGGCAAACTGGCAATGGATGTTCTTGACATTATCCTTGACAAATTCAAACAGTTGGTATGGCGTTACAATTTAATTGTCAATAGGACGTTGTAGACTTCCTGCACAATATAAGAACCTTAAAATTACAACAAATTTGTGCCACCACGAGGCAGATTTTCACATACCTGCAGAGTGGCACTTTTTTGCCACATCACATGGCAAAGGTCCATGTGATGGCGTTGGAGGACAGTTAAATGGCTTGCTGCACGAGCAAGTCTGCAACGTCCTATTGACAATTAAATTATAACGCCATACCAACTGTTTGAATTTGTCAAGGATAATGTCAAGAACATCCATTGCCAGTTTGCCACAACAGAGATGTACCATCATGAAGCTGAGAACCTGTTGAAAAGGTTTGAATCTGCAAGAACTATTCCAGGTACTCAAAAACTACACAGCTTCTGCCCATTGTCAATAGACACAGTGGAAGTTAGGCCATTTTCAGCATTCAGAGAAGGCAGAGTTGAAAGAGTGAGCTCAGTAAAGGAATGTGTTACATTTTCAAGCATCAAAGGGTATATTGTAGCTGTATATGATGGCAACTGGTGGCTAGCATGTGCTGAGGAATGTATGCCGAGCACTGGAGAGGTGAAACTGAACTTCCTGCATCCTCATGGGCCATCTCCATCCTTCACTTTTCCCTTCAGACCAGATAGACTTGTCATGGATCATCAGGATGTGCTTCTGGTAGTGGAACCTGTAACTGCAACGGGACGTACTTATACATTATCTACAAAAGACACAGCTGCTGCTTCAAATGCACTGGTAGAGTACAAAATGAGAGTGTAGCCATTGATTATCTCTTTAAAGTACGGTAAAGGGAAGATGGCACAGGTACACAGAGAAGGAATGTTCAAACATTCACATATCTTCATTTGGTGTGTATAAATGGACATCTGCCTTAGTTTCTGAAACCTGGGACCATGGACACTGACCATTTTTGTTTTGTTTTTGTTTTGTCATGTGATGCTACTATGGTATTACCATATTATTAGTAAGTGGTCTGTATGATGCCATATTTGTGAGTCAACTTCTCTCTGAAATGAATAACAAACCGAACACCAGCATTTTAGGTGCTGCTCATGACATTGCCGGCTACGTTTGGACAAGGAACTGGCCATTTTAAAATATGAGTTTTTTAGATATTCAATTTTTAATTTTTCAATTTATCATAATTCATATTCTGAGAGTAGTTGTATTCCAAGGTGACTGTGTAATATGTAGAGCCAGAAAAGAGCTTTCAAACAACACCACAGGCATCTTTTTGTGACTAACACTGACTGATATATTCAAGGCTGAATGTATAGTGTCCTACCCTCACATGTGAACCTTTCCTAGTCTGTTTCTCCCTTAATATTAGTTTCAGATTCAAACCAATGCAGTTCTGGGGTGCTACCTTGCTACTGAAAAGGCACACCAAGTATGATTGAAATCCGGGTCGGTCGGGTCCCAAAGTGTCTGATTTCACGTGAAATGACCCCGGAGAGCCTTTACAAGGAGCAAATATGCTTAGCATATTTGGGGGCGGCTGTGTTGTAAAGGCCATAGACTTTCAGTGGAAACAGCGCCCACTACAGGTTTGACTTATGTAGACAATTTAGAATCCCTTTAATTCAGCCATTATTACACAGCAGTTTTGGGAGACGGTCAGCTGAAACGTGCCGTCTGCCTATTCAACTTTGTGTTCGTTTGTGGTGTGCGTGGATGACAAATTGTAAGTATTTCCTGCCTTGTTTTCAGTTGTAGTATTGTTGTAGATGTTTGGAGATGTGTTTTCAACCGAATTTGAGTGATTTCAGTGTCCCAATTTAGCTGCTAAAGTTAGCTACTGCAATCGTTTTTTTGTACATGCTTTCTGTTGAAAATATCTTACTGTTACTGCCTTAGTTCGTTTTCTAAGGGTCATATTTCATTGCTAAACTGTCTGTAGTGATGTTATATTGTATATTTGAAGCCTTATGTCGAATTATTTCGAAGTTACAGTGTGTAGACTGTATTGCTACTTGTGAATGACCAAGCATTATTTAGCGCTTGCTAGCAGCTTGTTGCAACTTCATTGCTAGCCATGAAGATTCATGCGTGCAGATCATGCGTGATGATCGGTTGCTGATGTGCCTTAACTATAGACCAGCAACCACTGGGTATTTTTCCCTGTTATCAGTGCAAGTGCCTTAGTCATTATTAATGGGCATTTTCTTATAGTCCAGTGACCAGAGGGTGGTTTACCTATTATTCGTGGGCAATTTTCCCAGTGCCTTATTTCTTGCTATAATATTGTATAGCAGTGAATGTGTATTTACTAAGGTGAATATTATGTTTAATTGTATGTGTTCTGTATTTTCTTTGTCTTTTATTATTACAGAACCATGCCGCAAATGACCCAAATTATCCCAAATTACATGCCCTTATGAACCATACTGCAAATATGATCATACCCCAATAGAACCCCATTCAATGTGAATTGTCCAGTCTGAGTTTGACCCCCCTGTACGTGCATTGCTCTGTGTATGTATGTTTGTGTTGAAGAAGATAAAGTATCGAAAACTGAAGTCTGTCTCCTGCCTATATGTTCTGACCGACATACCGTGGCGATTGTCAATACCGAAACAGTCCTAAAAATACAGTCCTACCCTACCCTACCTATAACACCTCCCCCACAATTCCATTCATTCTGGCAAACGGAAAACGAAATAATTACCCCATATTTTGTTTTCCTGTTTTTCCATATGGCCAAAAAATGGGGAGTTATGTTGATTTTCCTTTTCACAACTCAAAACGGAACAAGTAATAAACGACAAAACCAAAACAAAATAACAACTCTAATTTACGATAATTGGTCCCATTTCCCGCGGTGCTTTTCTGTTGCTCGCCTAAGTAAGACACGATAGTGCACAAGTGGCTGCCAAACGCGTTGCTGCCAAACGCATTTCCCCGAGGCCTATAATCAGCCTGCTGATGCTCCTACTCAACAGAACATCTTTCTGTCCTACTGGTAGCCCCCTATGTCGGTGCCTGTGGGTGGTAAAGATAGCCTAACTCCTTTACGCACCGTAGGCCTACTGTGTCCGGTCCAGTAGGCTATGTCTACCCCATAGCCTCATTAATAATGGTGACTATCCAATGGGACAAGGCTCCTTCCACTAGATCATTGTATTATTACAGGTGGAATGAAGTTTGACCATTGGTGCGTGCGTGAGTCGGAAGGAACTTTTCTTCTACTGCTTGGTACCGTCTACTGACAGCCTATTCCTGGGAACTGCTACCAGCGAGGTCTCCTCCACAGTTGAAGCGTATCTGGTAGCAGTTCCCAGGAATAGGCTATCAGCAGACAGTACCAAGCAGTGGAAGAAACGTTTGTTCCGACTCACGCACCAACGGTCAAAACTTAATAACTCCTCTAGTAATACAATGATCTAGTGGAAGGAGACTTAGCCCATTGTATAGTCACAATTATTAAGGAGGTTATGGGTGTAGACATTACTGGACCAGACACAGTACAGTCGGTGCGTAAAAGAGTTCGGCCAGTTCTCAACCTTTTTTGCCTAAACGCTTGTGGAGAATTTTTATTTTCATCTTAGTTTTCTTAATCTTCTACTATTCTTATATTATATTCTCATTTTATTTTACATATTCTTGTGTGTAAGCTTTTCTGTAATGGGTCACTGGACACTCAACATTATTGGAAACATGTGCATCTACTTGATGTGGCTGCTGAACAACACATAGGAAATTGCATATGCTGGACAACAAGACAATGGACAGTGGACATCCGGCCATGCGGGACCCCACATGCACAGAGGAAGCTGACGACATGGACTGTGGGGGAGGGAAATGGTTAAATAGGGTTGGCTTTGTATTCACTTTAGACTTTGCTGGGTGGAATACGTCCTGTCTCCACACAGTAATTTCTCCGGCCGTTAACAATAAAATCTGCAGTGCTTACCACCTGAGTTGTTTGTTTGCCGATATAAATTTTTTACTACATTTTGGTGTCAGAAGTGGGATGGATATCTCAGGTAACGCAGGAGAGGACATTCAGCTGGACTTCAATTGACCAGGCCAAGCGGAGTCCCGTTGTGACTCATCCACTGGAGGACTTCTCCTGTGTGCCCTGATACTCCACCCAGTATCTGCGGCCACAGGCAACTCAGCGGTGAGTTAACGTTGACATCTTACTGAAATATACGTATGTTTTATGACAATTGTAAATACTAGTTTGGCTGATGTGCTGCTGATGAAATCATATCAGAGAGCAAAAGCTTATAAAGTGGCAGGCTAGCTACAGTTGTCCTAAGGTTACTTTATTTCAGAGGAATATATTGAACCAGAGGCACGATGCTCTGGTCAGTAGTGCACAAAATGCATGTATAGCTTTCACAAGGATACATGTAAGAGCTCTAAAACCAGCTGTAATCTAGACACAACAGGTGACATCATAAGTTCACGGTGGTTTGTAAGCGGAAGGACACAGCTAATGGATGCATTCAAAATGATCCTTGTGTATTAGAACGGAAATCAAATTCAATCAGAAAGCCTGCTTATAGATGCATTTGGTTGGGGTGCTGAGATTTCAAAACTGTGAACCCAAAGAAGCTACTTTTCACAGAGAGTATTTGTGGCCCCATATTGACACGGTTTCACCAATGACACTCTGCAAGAGTCGTTAGTGACTTAATACTATACTACAATGAAAGTACAGAGAGCTTTTCATTAATATATTATGACTAGTTTATTGACATTCTGGCAAACGCAAATTATAACAATAGATTTGAGTTAAAGTCAAAATATTTAACTAAAAGTGGGGGGAACCACATATCTCTGCTGTTTAGGGTTACAGTTTAAGCTGGCAGACACAGTTCGAGGAACTGGGGTCTACAGGTACATCCAGGCAAGAAAAGTCTGGGAAGTGCCTATAGCGCTAAGTGTCTAAGCACCAAGCAGGGTGTGGCACAGGTGTGAAGGCACCAGGACAGTCCATTGGTGAGAGGTCACCAAACCGTGGTGACGACCACCGGGCCCTTTCTACCGGGCCCTGTAAGTGTAAGAAAAGTGTAACGTTACGATAGTCTCTTTTGATGGTTTGTGCAAGTAGGGTATTGGTTGAGGTTGAAAGGTTTAAACAGGTGTAATTTAATTGTGGAATCTGGATTCACCAGATTTTCCCCGTCTGTATTAAACATTGGAAAAGTAAAACTGAACGTAAAGAAAGCTGAAGCAGGTTGGACTGAAGAGACTTTGAAGGCTATTTGTTTGTATTTGTGATACTCGTTGTTTGTGCATTAATGCTATTGTGTTGTACGTTGCTTGGTGCTAAGAAAGAGTAAATTAATAAGTTGTAAGAGTAAATTGTCATCATGGGGTCTAGTAAAAGTAAACCTGTACTACTTCCAAGAGGTGTTCATAATGCAGGTTGCTTGCGAGACATGTATAAAAAGCATGGGCCTGAGTGCGTTGATCAGCATTTGCTAGACAAATGGAATCGTTGGACAGACGGTAAATTTCCTTTGGATGGCACATTGAGCAGGGACCGATTGCTGGAGTGTAGGGATAAGATGGAGGAGAGGGGGAGACCGTTTAAACCAGAGTTGTTTGCTAAATGGGAAAAGGAAGCTGAAGGGAGAGAGCAGAAAAGGGGACAGACTAGGGCACAAAGAGAAAGAGATGCATGTGCTGTCAACTTGGAGGAGACAGTAGATCAAGCTGCAGCAGTATATCTACAAAAAGGAACACCAGCAGTCATTAAACGTAAACCCCCAAACTATGATGACACTTGGGCTCCTGTGTATCCTCCATTACCCCAACTTCAGCCACCTCCAGTACAGCCCCAACCCCAAGCTCATCCCCCCCTTCAGCCTCAACACGCCCAGCTGCAACCTCAAATAGTAGCAGCAGCAGCAGCAGCAGCCCCCACTCAGGGCACTTCCCCTTTTTCCCCCACACAATGCACGCCCCCTCTATCACAGCTTCTTGCACGACCTCTAAGGCAGCAGAAAGGAGCAGGGGTAGTTAGGCTTACTTATGGTTCTGATGGAAATCAGATCAGTCAGCGGGGACTGAGTGGGGAGGAGGAGGAGGAGGAAGAGGAGGAGTTAGCATCATATTATCAGGGTAATGTGGGTAGCCCTCAGTGTGTTTTCCAAGCACCAGTTCTTCAACTTCCAGGCCCTCAGGGTAATCTTATAAATGTTGCTAGACCATGGCTACCTGATGAACTTAAGACGGTAGCCGCAGCCCTCCCTAAGCCAGAAGAAGGGATTGAAGTTTTTATCGAGGCAGTAAGAAGGATGGATACAATATATAAACCCACAACTTCAGAAATGGCAGTAGTGCTGGCTAAGAAATGTGCACCGCATTGGTTGCAACTACGGGAACATTTGCCTATTGATTTAGATCGCATTGCCCCTGCGGTAGCGGCCCAAGTTGGTCCCCCTGCTGTAGCAGCCGTACCAGATGGTGAGACCCGATATCAGCAAGCTCTGGATAACATGTTTACTGCATTAAGAGCATCTTATACGGCTACAGAGGACTGGACCAAAATGGCAATTTCTCAAGGTACTAAAGAAACAGCCAGAGAGTTCTTAGGAAGAGTATCACAAGCAGTGTCTAGACATGGAGGAGTTACCACCAATGCCAATCAAAAAGAAGCATTGATCAGACAATATTTCATACTAGGAGGAAAGAAAGAGGTAATGGAGTATGTCAAAAGTCATCTCGTAACATGGAGCATTGCAGCTCCAAATGAGTTGTTGCAATATGCTGAGAACTTTGAGAGAATTAAAGAAAAAGCTGAGCAACGAAAGCAGGATGATTTCCAAGAGGCAGCACTAAGTTTTTACCAGACCAGTGCCTTGAGAGCAGAGACCCCTAAGCAGATATGGAAAGGAGGAAAAAGGAGTTTTAGAGGTCAGAGAAGAGGTAAAAGGGATGGCAGTGCTCGACCTCCACTGAAGAATGACAAACCAATTGAGTGCTGGACATGTGGCAAATCCGGTCACATGGCAAGAGACTGTAGGCAGAGCCAAGGCCCACCCCGGGCTCCACAGCCCACGTGGTCTCAACATGCAGTTAATGAATAGGATAGGGAGAACTCTGTGGAGCAGGGGAGGCGGGTAGCCCCTGCTAACACTTCTGTAACAAAAGATAATTTTCCGCAATTGACTCATACCTCAGCAGCACGACCAAAACTTTCTTTGCGCATTAACGGTGATACTTTTTCTTTTTTGGTGGACACAGGAGCAGATGTTAGTACTTTTGGGAAGAAAGACAGTAAGAAATTTATGTCAACAAAGAGTTCACAGGTTTTAAGGGTGATTGGTGCATCAGGGCAGTCAGTAACTGAGCCGGTATCCAACCTTTTGGATGTAACTTTTGAGAATCAAACAGTGAAACATTCTTTTCTTCTGAGTGATGTGTGCCCCGAAAATTTATTAGGACGAGATCTTATGTGTAAACTCAATTTTACCATTTCATTGTCACAACAGGGGGTAGAACTAGAAGGCCCCGCATTCAGATTCTACAAAAAAGTTTACCCTACTTGGGTAGGATTTGAGTGCAAAGAGCCGATTGAAGCATCAAACTCAATTTTTGTTCAAGACAATCCTGAACCCCCAGAGATTTTTGAATGCACAATGGCATTGTTTGAGAGTACTCCAGATTTTGACTACATGGCAGAATGGTGTTGTAAGGGAGCAGTGGAGAACATCCGAATATCTGGCATCTTAACTAGTGACACATATTCGGCAGCAGTGATAGATCTGGCACCAGAGTTGAAACACTTACATACAAATGATGAGTCATACCCACACGTGGCTTTACGGAAAGCACAAGGGAATGTGGGAGTGTTTGTCAAAAATTGTGTACTGGCTGACGACTGGGTTCCAGTCCAAGGGACATCAAATATGTATTATTCATCATCAAATAATGCTTATTTTGCTCAGGAATGGCGGTCAGTTGCCGTAACTCCTGTTCAAAAACAGGTAGCAATAGATGAAAACAAATCCAGTGTAATGGTACAGCAAGAACTAGTACATAATATGGTGGAAGAAACAACAGATGTGTTGGCAACTCTCCCTGAGACATCATGGGCCTCTGACAGCTATGATTTTGGAACACTATCGACTGCAAAACCATTGGTAATTGAAGCGAAGTCCTCATATAGGCCTGCAAGGCCTCAGTATCCCTTATCTAAGGAAGCAGAGCAGGGGATAGAGCCTGTGTTCAATTCATTGCGTGACAGAGGGGCTATTGTCCCTTGTGTGTCTTCTCCGTGCAACACCCCCATCCTTCCCATAAGGAAGCCAGATGGGACTTGGAGGTTTGTGCAGGACCTGCGGGTCGTAAATCAAGCGGTACAACCCAGGCATCCACTGGTGCCCAACCCCTCGACGATTCTTTCTGCCTTACCAGTATCTGCCAAATTCTTTACCACCATTGATATTAAGAATGCATACTTTACGATTGAGGTCCATCCAGATTCACAATTTTGGTTTGCATTCACGTACAAACAAAAACGTTGGACTTTCACTAGGCTACCACAAGGCTATTGTGAATCACCATCAGTCTTCAATGAAGCCTTAACTTCATGCTTGGCAAAGTTTACTCCGCCCGAAAATTCTGTTATTATCTCCTATGTTGATGACATTTTGTTAGGTAGTTCTTCAAAGGAAGCCTGTGAAATTGATACAATCGCACTGTTAACATTCTTAGACAGTGTAGGACTCAAAGTGGCAAAATCAAAACTGCAAGTGTGCCAGGAGCGAGTCAAGTTCCTGGGTCATATCTTGACTGCTGGTAGCAAAGCACTGGACTCGTCACGCATTAATGCAATTACAGCATGCCCCAGGCCTAGAACAAAGCAACAATTGCTTAGTTTCTTGGGCATGGTGGGGTATTGCCGTGCATGGATCTTGGACTATGCTGAAAGAGCCCAATCATTGCAATCCAGTGCAAACCAATGTAAAGCCTTGACTGATTATGTTGTTTGGACTGATGACTGTGAAAATGCATTTTTGGATCTGAAGCAGGCTTTAGCAAAGGCCCCGGCCTTAGGATTGCCTGACTATGACTTGCCATTCCACCTTTTTGTGTGTGAGAAAAATGGATACATGTCAGGGGTGTTGTGTCAGCTTCATGGGGGAAAATACAGACCAATAGCATACTTATCCAAGCAGTTGGATCCAGTGGCCAGAGGAATGATCCCTTGTCTGAAAGCTGTAGCAGCAGCCTCAGCAGCTGTGATATCCTGTGCTAACTTTGTCTTGCTACATCCCCTCACTGTCCATGTTCCTCATGCAGTACATTCTTTGCTCTCACAAGCTAACACTCAACACCTGACTACTGCTCGATTGCTCTCCTATCAGCATGTGTTACTAACTCAAGCTCATGTAACTCTAACACGCTGCACAGCCCTTAACCCGGCCACATTGCTTCCAACTGCAGAGGATGGTGAACCCCATGAATGCTGTGAGGTGGTAGCTATATGCACCAAACCTCGCCCTGATATTTGTGAAGCCCCATTGTCAAATCCTGAATTGATTTTGTATGTGGATGGCTCATCGATGAGAGTGGAATCTGGACAACAACAAAGTGGCTATGCCGTGGTAAATCCTTTTGAAGTAGTGGAGGCGTATTCGCTTCCTTCAGGTTACTCAGCACAAGCATCAGAGCTTGTAGCACTGATCCGAGCATGTATCTTGGCTAAAGACCAATCTGTGAGCATCTATACCGATAGCCGATATGGGTGGGGCATTGTTCATGACCATGGAGCTATATGGAGAGAAAGAGGGTTTCTTACAGCAGCTGGGAAGCCTGTTCAACACAAAGACCTAATTGAGCTTCTCCTACAAGTCATTCAATTACCGTCTGCAGTAGCAGTGGTCAAGTGTGCAGCACACACACACGGGACTGATGAAATTAGTCAGGGCAATGAAAGAGCGGACGCAGCTGCCAAGCAGGCTGCGAAGGGGGGTCGGAGAATTCCTGAAAATTTCTTAACTTGCCCTGGGGTAAAACAGTCATTCATTAACTTACAAGTGCCACAGATAGTAACAGCGACAGAGGCACTGAAAGAAGCACAGAAATCAGTAGAGGCGAGTGAGAGGAGAAAATGGAAAGGATGTAAGGAGGATGGCAATGGTTTGTGGATTCAAATTTCAACAGGTAAGCCTGTCCTACCAAAATCTTGTTTCCATGTAATTGCAAAGCTTGCACATGGGCTAGATCATGCCAGTGCAAATGTGATGAAACAAACTGTGGACAAGCTTTACTTTGCACCAGGATTCTCATCAATTGCAGCAGCTTACTGTGCAAAGTGTATGACTTGCCTGAAACATAATGTGGGTCCTACAATGACACCACAGGCAGGCCATCATCCACCACCTGATGGTCCTTTCTCACATGTTATGATGGATTTCATACAGTTGAACAAATGCAGAGGATATGAATATTGTCTGGTGTTAGTTGATATGTTTTCCAAATGGCCTGAATGTTATCCAGTAAGACATGCAAATGCCTTGTCTGTTGCAAAGGCTTTGATGCGAGATATAGTGCCCCGCTGGGGGGTGCCCCTTAAATTGACCTCAGACAATGGGCCCCATTTTGTAAACCAGGTAATTAAATCACTCTCAGAACACCTGGGAATTGATTTCAGGACTCATTGTGCTTATCATCCACAAAGTGGAGGCGCAGTGGAAAGAATGAATGAATAAATGAATGCAAAATTAAAAAAAAAAACAGCCACCACTGACATGGACTGGGTGACAGCACTGCCACTGGCCCTACTGTACCTCAGAGGCAGGCCCTCAAGGGCTACAGGACTGAGTCCTTTTGAAATACTAACGGGACGTCCCATGCCAATTCCTGGTTTACCGCACCCCCCTACTTTGGATGATGTAGATAAAACAGTAAAAGGTTATGTGTTAGGACTGATTGCTGCGTTGTCTTCTGTATCTCAACAGGTAACAGCGGCCCTCCCCCAGAGCTTCCAGGACGTCCACCCAGTGCAGCCGGGCACCTGGGTGATCATCAAGGACCTCAGACGAAAACACTGGAACCAGGAACGATGGAGGGGACCATATGAAGTCCTGCTGTCTACCCCAACAGCCGTGAGGACAACAGAAAGAGATTCCTGGGTTCATTTATCACATTGCCGCGTGGTAAAAAACCCAGATCATTACCTGCACTGAGGCCCAAACATCAGGACAGACAACATGAACATTGTCATGCTTCTGGGTGTTATCCTTACCAACCGACACTTGATTCCGTGTGTGCTGTCACAAGATTATGCACAAATCATGACTGTGTTTCTGATGTTGGCGTAGATCATGTGTTCAAATTTATAGCAAGCTCCTCATTGAATATCATGTTGACACTGATGGATTCCATATGGGTGACAGAGACAGGGAATAACATATATAGACGTCTAGAGTGGACAAATAAGAATGGGCCCAGTGTAAAGCAAAACATACCTAGCATATGGCCAACCCAAACCAGCACAAATACTAAACCTCCACGAGTATCCAAAGCATATACAGTCTGTAATGATGAAGGGCAAGCATTGAAACTATCAGGAGAAGATGTAGAGACAATTCAGGTGACAAACAAAACAGGAGTTATATGTTTAAGCGTTACAGTGAAACCAGGAGATAATAGTGTGAGGCACAAATTAGGGCACAGTAAATGTGCCTATACTCTCAAGGCAGCGTATGATGTTGGTCAAACCAGTCCAAGTCTGTGGATGGGAGGCAGCTATTTCCCCCAGGTGTGGTTTTCTGATGCAGTCAGCGTAAAGTTTAATTTTCCAATGCCTATGGGTATGTACTGGGTCTGTGGAAACAGAGCATACTCAAGGTGGCCATACAATGCAACAGGTACATGCTACATTGCAGCAGTGACTTTAGCTGTATGGACAGTAGAAAAAGAACATTTTCATGACCTTGGCTATCAATACGAGCCACAAACACATAGACAAAGGAGAGAAATAACATATACAGCAAGTGGTCGTAAGAAATGGAAGGGGTATCAAATGCGTGATCCATGGACAGGGACAGGAGACGGAATAGGATGGACTTTGACGCTATGGGGTGGAGTGAGCGTTGCTTTCCAAAAAATCAATGGGTTAGCATATCATATGCAAGTTTTGGCCAACTCAACAGCTGCATCTCTGGCCTTGTTAAATGAGGAAATGAGAGCCATTCGGAGTGAACTCCTAGCTCATAGACTTGCATTGGATCTTTTGTTAGCTGAACAGGGTGGTCTTTGTCAAGTAGTGAACACATCATGTTGTTTTCTAGTTCCAGATTATTACAACAACATATCGGATTACATACAGGATATTAAAGATGCTGTGCCAAACCCGCCACCACCAAGTACTATTGATGCTATATTTGAGGATTTTGCAAATATGTTTGGTACCACAGCCGCTAACATTTTTCTTACATTTTTGAGACTTGGATTACCAATAATTGTACCAGTGGTAGCCGTCATGGTATTAATCTCTGGTGGCAAGCTTGTAGTGAATGGAGTGTTTCACATTTTAGCAAAAAGGACAGTAGTCAAAAATTATGTGACTTTTGGGAATCAAACCAATATGAATGTTGAGGTAGACACAACGGATTTTCCTTTTTATGACACAGAAGTGTGAATGAGTTTTACCCTATATTTACCCATTAGTACTAAGGTACACAGTTAGGATTGTTTATTCTATGCATGCTTTCTTTTGCTTTAGACATATTTACACTTTACATTGTAACTGGAGTGTGCTCTCAGCAGACAACGTCGGGTTGCATCTTTATGGGCCGTTGGAGAATTTTGCCCCTATTGGTCAGTGTTTTTCACTACTCATTGACTGGTGGTGTTTTTTCACTGAACCGTTAGGGTTTTTGCTCCAACCTGAGAGTATGACTCTGTTTTCGTTAAAATTAATGCTTTCATTTTGGTGCTTTGTGATGGCGGTGCATCGTGTGGCTTGGTTGGCGCTTGGATGAATGACGGGCCGTTTGTGGTGGGCATTTGGGATGTTGGTGGATGAAACGGACAACCAGGCTGTTAAGCATACAACAGACAGCTGACTATTGTGGAGACAGCTCAACCACAGTAGTACTCTCCAAGGGGCAGGAGAGAGAAATCAAAAGGGGCAGGCACAAGCAATATGACCATGTGTGTCCCGCTCATCTGCTGGCGTTTCTGGGTGTCTGTCCATGAATGGTCTGTTGTTCGTCTGGGTGTCAATTAGGCTGTGTGTGTGGTCTGGTTTAGGTTAAACACATTTAGGAAGAAATGCTTGATCACCAGACAAAAGTGTATTCAGTAGTTACTTTTATAATGTGAGTATGAACTCCCAAAGGGGGGAGAATGTGGAGAATTTTTATTTTTATCTTAGTTTTCTTAATCTTCTACTATTCTTATATTATATTCTCATTTTATTTTACATATTCTTGTGTGTAAGCTTTTCTGTAATGGGTCACTGGACACTCAACATTATTGGAAACATGTGCATCTACTTGATGTGGCTGCTGAACAACACATAGGAAATTGCATATGCTGGACAACAAGACAATGGACAGTGGACATCCGGCCATGCGGGACCCCACATGCACAGAGGAAGCTGACGACATGGACTGTGGGGGAGGGAAATGGTTAAATAGGGTTGGCTTTGTATTCACTGGAGACCTTGCTGGGTGGAAGACTTCCTGTCTCCACGCAGTAACTTCTCCGGCCGTTAACAATAAAATCTGCAGTGCTTACCACCTGAGTTGTTTGTTTGCCGATATAAATTTTTTACTACACGCTCCCCTGACCTCCTCATACACCTGTCACCTGACAGCTTGACTGAACCCCGCTCGAGGTGGCATGGGGAAATCAAGAAGCAGAAGAAGCGTTCCTTCCCAGAGCAACGGAAAGCACAGACCGCGTGCAGCCCACATCGCAAGCCAGAGATAACTTGCCGGCATCAAAAGCAAACTATTTATCTTTTTAAAAGGGCCGGTTGAGGAAGGGGGTGCAAAAGCACCAAATGCATTAATGCCCTCCCTTGCCGTCTAAAGGACATTCCTTTTTAATTGCGGAAAATAGGCCCAGTCCTCTCACAATTGCCTCTTCAAATACAACACTAAAGCTACAAATTTGCACGTGAGCAAGCTGATGCGTCTCTGCGAGGACTGTGCAAGGTCGCGATTTCACAGGACACACATATTTAAGAACATAACTAAAACAACATGTCTCCAAGTTGTGAACTTTGGGCACTGTTTCATCCTATGCATTGAAACGTAGGCGACTGCCAGGATGTTTGCGAGCTCGCTGGGAATACATTTTCGGGAGGCTCTGTGCATAGCGGACAACAAGCGCATGCACAGGCGCTTTTTGCCAGCCCCTCTCGTGCTGCACTGAAATGCACACAAAATAAACAGCTAGGCCTACATTGCACACAGTGTTGCCAAAAGAAAATCAGCCAAAGTCGCTATGGGCTTGCTGAAAAGTCGCTAGAAGTCGCTAGATGACGTCATGACGTTACGTATGACGTCACAGTGCCACGCACGGCGCGCTGATCTACAGAAAACGTGCCCACATGCCTTCGTCCACAGTACAAATGGGCGGTGCTAGCTACTTTTTGGAGATCAGAGCTAATCTGCAGCCCTGCTTAACCGTGGGAAACGCTTCTGACGGCGGCGCAGAGTCAGAATTATGTGGGAAAACGCTGAATTTGTCCCCTAAAATGCACGTTTTAAAAAGTCGGCAGATGCACCAAAAAGTCGCTAAAGGCGCTGGATGAGTTTTTGTCGCCAGTGCCCGGGATTCACTGCGGTCGGTGCGGCCAGCCTGCTAGTGCTCATTTAAATTTGTCATATCGGTATGCATATCCCAAGGAGGCGTACAGTTGAGGTCAATCAAATATACCTGTGTAACAACAAGACTGATCTAATTCCAAAGTGTATGCATAACATAAATGACAGTCCCAAAACATTTGGTGACCATGACCAATGACCATATCGAAGATTGTGTAATCTCGGTTTATGTTGACAGTTGGTTCCTGTCATACCTCTGTCCCATATCGCTTGCCGTAGCCTCATACAAGCAGATGCACATGTGTATGAGAATTCCAGTGCGTATCACAAAAGCTGCCACACCGTAGTGCATCCACTGTGGTGCATCATGTGTCACGTCTGTCTCTACCCGCCATTGAAAATACACTGTGTGGTGTCGTGGGAGGGAGACTGATTTGCCTCTCACAAGACAAGCGAAATAGTCGCTAGATTCTGCCAGATTGAGCCTGAAAAGTCGCTAAGTCGCTAGATGATTTTTTTTGTCGCCAGAGGTGGCCAAAAGTCGCTAAATTGGCAACACTGATTGCACATCGCCTTTACAAAGGCTGGCACGGTTTTAACTTATTCTATTAAATCGTATGTGTTTAATGTTCCAAAATCGTTTCAACAGTAGATGTTTCAACACACGTAAAAAAAGAAAGACACTATCGCCCCCCTCCCCTTCTGTGGTCATGTAGCCAGCGCCCCCCAACGGCTCTCGAACGTTCCCAGGGGGACGCTGGTACCCACGTTGAGAAACGCTAAGTTAGGCTATCTTTACCACCCACAGGCACCGACATAATGGGGCTACCAGTAGGACAGAAAGATGTTCGGTGGAGTAGGAGCATCAGCAGGCTGACTATAGGCCTCGGGGAAATGCGTAAAGCAGCGCGTT
Organism: Engraulis encrasicolus; assembly: GCF_034702125.1. NCBI lineage: Eukaryota > Metazoa > Chordata > Actinopteri > Clupeiformes > Engraulidae > Engraulis > Engraulis encrasicolus. The sequence goes on along the minus strand of NW_026945587.1, from coordinate 11,660 downwards.
TGGCGGCCACTTGTGCACGTGTCTTACTTGGGCGAGCAATAGAAAAGCACCAAGGGAAATGGGACCAATAATCGTAAATTAGAGTTGTTATTTCGTTTTGGTTTTCTCGTTTATTACTTGTTCTGCTTTGAGTGGGGAAAAGGAACAAACAACACAACTCCCCATTTTTTGGCAATATAGAAAAACGGGAAAACAAAATATGGAGTCATTATTTCGTTTTCCGTTTGCCAGATTGAATGGAATAGTTGAATGATAGGATGATACACGGACCATCTTGCAGGTTAAACACCACCAAGTCTCATTTTAAGAACCTCAATACATCAATTTAGATGTGATACATGTCAAAATACCGAATTATTGCATAAACAACATTTTCAGAAAACCTGCGCAAAAATAACGGCGGATTCTTTTAAACAAACATTTAGAATCCGACGTAGATAGAGGGAGTCGCCGCGTTCTACAGACATATTAAGCACTGCAGAGAATAGGCCAGATTCTAATATTGTAACACCTTTCCAGACCTATAGGCTAAATTTCAACAAGTTAAATGGCCTTAAACAGTGGCAGTATCCACCAGATACCGTCTGAACCGTTTTATTATTTAAAGTAATAATCATATTTTTTTGTAGGTTTCCTCCATGTCAATGCGCTGCAGCAGCGCCATGAGGGTGTGCCAGACCGTTATTATGTGGCACTTCATTAGGTTTCAAAATAACATTGTTAACCTAATAGAATGTCTGATTGATATAAACTCTATTTGTGCATATAGCATATTTAATTTTATGTTTTCGATGTGTTTCCCTCATTGTGGAGATTCTCGGTTGGATCCAGAGTCCTGAGTTGGGTAGGCTAGGTGTAGCCAAAAGAATCCCCCTCCCCATCACAGAGCTATTGCGCACTACCACCACCACCGACTGTTTTTATTGCCCCAATCCCCACGTTTGCACAGTAAGATTGTCATTATTAGGGTATGTCACATGACTTTTTTGGAGTTTATTAACGCTGCTGTACTGGCCTATAGCCTAGAAACTTGACTGTGACTTTATGGCGCTTCGTTTTTGTCGGAAAAAAAACCCGATATGCTTCCGAAGCATAACCTGACACGGTGGTTTTGAACTGCTGGAGAGAGTGAACCTCTTTCTCCAGGCCCACATAGTATCCACATTTCCATCTTTTTTTCTGAAGTTGAGGACTGCTTCGTACCTCTGTCAGTAACCGAATCCCTTCCGACGTTGTGTCTTTTGCGCATGGAGTGGACAGTGTGCCAAATTGGGTCGTAGCAATGTTTTAACTAACCTATATGCAGTAGCCTACACTCACGATGCATGACCAGGATTTGAAACAAACAGGTTTGATTCTTGCGGTGATTGCTGATAGCCAGCTGGTCCAGCGGTGGATTGCGTGTCGTAACCCTAGCCTACACAAAACCAGGCGAGACTAGCTCTTGCATACAACATTGCTCTGCGAGAAAGATCATCCCTGTCTTCGTGGCGATTCATCCCCTTTGTCATCGTCCATCTTTTCCTGTTAGTAATTTGGACCTGGCATGTTTATCCCCGTAATTTGTAAAACCGGCAATCAAACGTGCGCGCAGCACTTTACAAAGACGCAGGTATCCTCTCTATAGAGAGGATACCTGCGTCTTTGTAAAGTTATATCAAAGGAACGCTTTCTCCGCGTGTGGTGTGCTAGATTTTCCGTATCCTCATGGATTGGCAAGACATGTTGGGAGACCTCATGTTGGGAGACTTCAATTCAATTCAATTTACTCCCGATTTTGTAGAGATATTATGCTATTCAGCAAAATGTCAGGACCACGTCAACGTTAGTTTGGCAAATAGCCCAACGTTGGCATGCTGATGCAAGACGCATGCAAATAATAATCGATCTACTTCCCCAAGCATAGCCTACTGAAAATGTCCAGCATGTCCAACGTGTTTTACACATTCAAATAGGCCTACTCCCACTAAAGACATCTCCCAAACTCAACGACGAGTGCTGCCAGTGCACATTTCGCCCCTAGCACCACACACGTGGACAGCTCACAATGCAAAAATAGGTAGGCTATATAGCCTAGGTAATATTTGTGCTGGCATTTTTGTTTCAGTTTTGTAACGAGGATTATAGCAGCTGAAGACTTGATTTCTTCTAGCCGACGGGAATACTTTTTTAGTTCGGTATAATTACGGACAATGCAAATAACTGTTTTTTTGTGACATGCGGACATTTTTGGAGGGAATATAATCGAAAGTCCCGCCGCCTGGTTTATTGTTTTGTGACGTGCATGTGGATGAGCTTTATTGAAGTTTCATGTAATAGGCCTACTGAGCAGTGAACTGAAACTGAAAATAGGCTATATGCCATTTTTACAACATGGCATTTTTCTCGGGTGCTATGAGTTATTGTTTTGCACCGAGTAGGAAACGTTTGACGCCATGCCACTCACAGTGAGTGACCATATTATTTCTCATCATTGTCGGCAAAGGGTAGGGCCTTCAACCATAGCCTATTGTATAGTTTAGTCTTTTTGTAGCCTGTAAGCCAATCCCCTCGTGAAACTATAACGCGCTTCACATAAGAGTAGTGCCGCGGTTTCAGCACCATGGACAGAGGGCGCAAGTCAATTTAGGCGGCAGGCATGTCTTTACTCCACGGCAAATGCCGTTTTAGGGAGAATTATTAAAGTAGTCGCTATTTCTAAGTGGCCTATGTAATGGTCTACTTTGAGACTGTTTTAGATTTGCCTTTGAAATGCATCTCTCATGTGAAAGCAAAGGAGAGATAGGCATAGATATCGCCCCCCTGTTTATAATCGCAAATTACGCATGGCCACAGACAGCGAGGAGACCCAGAACAGTTTCATATTTTAGATAAACTGTCTTTTTTAATACACAATGTACAAACAAAAGTAATAGACCATTTTCAATAGCCCACATACAATATAACTGTCCACTTTTCCCAGCCTCTCTACTACAACCAAAATGGTTGGTAAGCCTACATCCACAAGCGAGAGCTGAGCCAGAACTTTAGTTGGACTCCCTCTATCTACGTCATAGAGGCTCTGCCAGCGAGGAGCCCAATACTTCAGAAGTAGCTGTAAAATGATAGGCCTACATTTTCATAAACAAAATTGCAGTTTGGCTTTGTTATAGACTGTGAATTTCACATACACTGTAACAAATAGCTGTTTATTTACGGCAATTCTGCAACAGCATTCTACTGTTTTTCGAAAAAACAGACAACTACTGTGAAAATATTACTTTGAGTCACATATTGAGCATAAACAGTAAGTACTGCACAATAGCAGTATTCGCCGTTGTGGAAAAAACTAGAGATGCACCGGATCCTGATTTTTAGGATCCTGCCGGATACCAGATCCACTGCTTAAGATCCTGCCGGATCCGGAACCGGATACCGGATCCTACAAAAGGGTTGAAACATATAGTCTACTCGCACACGTGGGCCCTTTTTATTACGTTGGCGCAAACTATTTTTTAGACTCATTGGCTTATTGCCACACTGCCTGCAATAGCCGCTTCCAAAGGGATTTCACTCCATGCAGTGATTGGGGTTGTGAAAGACTGAAAAGCCTAGGCTAGACATGCACCAGACCCTGATTTTTAGGTAACATGCCGGATACCGGATCCACTGCTTAAGATCCTGCCGGACCCGGACCCTGACGGATCCGGAACCGGAACCGGATCCGGTGCATCTCTAGAAAATAACAAGTTATTTTAGGCAGCACCATTGAAACCCATTCATCCTCCACTTGTCCGTGATCACCATCAAACTTCAATACCACCTGAAGAACTGAAGTCATTCTGACTGGTTAAAGATTATCTGATAATATCAAGCATGATGAAACAATTTCTAAGGAAACTACAATACTTAAAAAGTGCTTGATGCAGCAAAGTGTGAGTAGCACATGCATTTTGATAGTGATGAAAGTGTGAATGGCTGAAACATTTTAAGAACTTGTAACACTCTTGCAACAAGCAGCCCCATCTAAACCAATCTGCTAATCAGTGCCTGGCCTCACCTGAGTAGGGCTGTTATGCCATTATTCAATTATGGGCGTCACCTGCCAAGGGCCTGATGACTCTGGTCACATGGTACTCTTGCACCTGTATATAAATCTGGACTATCAACACTTCAGTTGCTTGCCTGCCTGCTGGCTGGCCTGCATGGCACAGCATAGCACTTGTTTGCCTACAAGCTTGCCTACAAGCTTGCCTACAAGCTTGCCTACAAGCTTGCCTACAAGCTTGCCTACAAGCTTGCCTACAAGCTTGCCTACAAGCTTGCCTACAAGCTTGCCTACAAGCTTGCCTACAAGCTTGCCTACAAGCTTGCCTACAAGCTTGCCTACAAGCTTGCCTACAAGCTTGCCTACAAGCTTGCCTACAAGCTTGCCTACAAGCTTGCCTACAAGCTTGCCTACAAGCTTGCTTACATGCTTGCTTACATGCTTGCACACTTTCCTCTTTGTGAAAGCTTGCTGTATGTGGCATCATTTGTGGCATTGTTGCATATAATGTGCCTGCTGCAAATTAGGCATTGCTTTGAGAGCTAGCTTGTAGTGCTGCTTGTTTGCTGTGCTACTTGGTGCAAAATCATTTTTTAAAGACTGACCAATGCTATATTCATCATTGGCTCATCAAGAGATACAGTAAAAAGCCCACCTTGCACACTATCATTGTAACATAGCACTGCGTACTCTGAAATTTTATTCATGCCCACACTTTCAAAGGACCACCGCAAACCATTTTCTCAATACAGCATTGCGCCATAGTATCATGCTCAAGGCACTCCAGTCATGGTGAACAATGGGAGGGTGGGGTGGTAACATGGCCAGGGTACCACAGTTGTGGAGAATGATGGGTGGGGTGGGAAGTTGCCATGGCCATATTCATGAATACAACTATGACCCAGTATTTGCCTGTTATCACACAGTACAATTCAACTTTTTAACTGAAATGTACTGTTATTTTTCTGTAGAGTACTGTTATTTAACAGTTCAATTGCTGCTGAAAAAATGTTACATACTGTGATATATTAAACAGCAATGAGCTGTATTTGATTTTTGGTGTGAAATAACAGTAGAATTACAGGTAAATATAATTGCCAGTAACTGCCGTTATTTTGCAGGGAAATTTTCTTAGAGTGTATATGTTTCAAAACACCTCTCCTGACAACATCCAGTATATATTTAGTTATACATTTCACCTAAACGTTAAAGATATATATGGGCCAGGTTTGTCTCCGTGCGTCAGCGGACACCCCCCCCCCCCTCTCTCTCTCTCTCATCATTATGTGGTTACTGTGTAGTAGTGGATAGCCCACTCGCACCGAGGACCACAACTGCACAGGTTTCTCCTGCGCTTACGAGATCCGCGCCCTGAGACAGACCCACGTGCAAGACAAGTTTTCACCACCTCGTGAAGTGTTTAGACCTGGCCTATTTAATCTCGCTGTAAATTGGTGTAATGTAGCAGAAAGTCTCGTTGCACGCAACAACTTGTGAAATGATTTCTTAACGGTTTTAACCGCATCATTCACGACTCTCGAGCAGTTTGAGAACTGAGAAGAATGAGAGAGAGAGAGGGCAGTGACCACCATGTCACTGAGACTATGTGTGTGCGGTGCCTACTGAATCCAAGTGCAGAAAAAAACATCCATATAGATTATTACATAATGCACCATGTTATTACATTTCCATCAAAAAAAAAAGTTGCGGCCGCATTCCGTAATAAATTTCGCATTTTGTAATAATTTATTACAAGATGAGAAAAAAGTTATTACGAAATACGTTCAAGAAATTTATTACGAAATGCGTAAATTATTACACAATGCGGCAATTGTCACCGAATTATGTAATAATTTGTTACATTATTACATATTGCACCGTTATTACATAATGCGGCGTTACAGAAGCACATCAATGGCAAAGATCGCCGATTGGTCAGAGCGTCGGCACGGTTTGATAAAACAACAGGTTGTTCTCATCAACAATCTTCAGAGGTATCGTTCATCGGGGCCAGACTAAATTCCTCCGGTCTCACATTTAGGCTGGTTTATCAGGCTAAGTCTGTACTACAGTCAGAGTGTATGGAAAAAACAGCCTACAGTCTAATTTACATATGGTGGTCATGGAAATCTCAAGTGTTTTACTGTACAAAGGCGATCTGGCAACCACTGCTACTGCACACGAACCCACCTGTGGAGTTGCTATGGGAACAACAAGAACAAGAGTTACAATAAGATACAGATCAGACAGACTGCAGAGGGTGGCCAGACGTCCGTCTTTAGGAAGGACCGTCCTTCTTTTCAGTGCCTTGTTCGGCGTAAGGCACAGCATTAAGCTGGATAAAAAATGCATTAAAATGCATGAAAATGCATCTAAGGAACGCTAATTTTCTTAGGGGAGGACCCCCAAAGGCACCCCTTCCTGAAATATGTCCTCCTTTTTCCTGTCACGGAGAGGGTGGGAGATGTGGATGTAGTTAGCATGAGATGGTGTGTGTGCCAGATGTGTGGGCAGCACAGCTGCTGTGCATTTATAGTGTCATGAGAGACTTGTTGTGAAGAAATCAAAAGGAATTTCTCTTAGATACGCTACTGAATTATCTGCCCAACTGGGCACTAAAGATAAAAAAAGTT
>NW_026945586.1:0-51868 GCF_034702125.1 Engraulis encrasicolus | reverse complement strand
ATTTCCAAGTGTTACAATTTTTTGACAGGGGGGGGCGTGTTTCCTTGCTTCATTGACTGAAGGGGTCCTAGGGAAAGTTGGATGCCCCCTGTGCCATTTCCCAATATTGTTGCAATTACGGTCACCTCAAATTTATTTTCTACCTTTTGGCGTCAATTTGTACCAAAAGGGGTGCCTTCACCCCGACTACCCATGGCTGTTTTTCCCCCAAAACTCTTAAGATACAAAGAAGTAGTATTTAAAGGGGGGCCCCCTGGGCATATCCCAGAATAGCTTTAAAATCATACTTAAATTCAAAAATACACTTTTTTACCTCACCTGCCTTTACGGGGTATAGTGAAAAAAATCCTGACCTAAATTTTTTTTTTCCTGGTCGGGGAGGGGGGGGGGGGGGGACGGGGACATCTCAATGAACGAAATGTGGCCTTATTATTTTCAACACATTTTCAAACTAAATACCTCTTTTTAGATAACGTTTTTTTTTTGCCTTATTTCTTAGGTTATTCAAAAAAACACAGACTTTCCCTGGGGTAGGCTACACCTTGATAAAAGAAATGACCAGTTCAATTCTAGCTGTAAAAACGAACCAACGCATCACTATGCATTAAAATGCATTCTGGGTTGTGATGTTAAACCCAATTTATTGGGGGGGGGTTTTTCCCAATGCAACATTTAAACACCAGAAGCTTTCTAAAAAACGGTACATTTTTTCCCACATTAAATAACTAAGCTGCATATGTAAGCCATACCAAGACAGGTCGAGGAGGAAATGCTATTTTCCAAAAGTGGGTACAGAACACACTCTGTCCAAAAATGGAGGTGTCCAATTAAATTTAAGCAATACTTTTAATGACTGACATTTGTGCTGCTGATTTGTTTCATTTTCATTGGGGACATTGCTTTTAAAAATTGTATGGCTATTTTTTGACTGTTTTAGATAGCCACTCGGGGCCCATGGTTACCTAACCCAGATTTTTAAAGGGCTGTGCTAAATCCTGCCTTTCCCTTTGTGGGGAAAACCCCTTTAATTACCGTACAGAAATATTTAGGGCACAAGGCATGATGGGGACATCGCCCACTTTCACACGCTATTTCGCTCCACGGATGCAGAAACCCCCGGGTTTTAGGCTGACAGAAAAGCCACTGGTGATAGCGCGACTTTCGCATTGGCTTGTGTAAATTAAAAATCATGAATACACTAGCTGTAACACGCCCATTAATTCTACGAGTTGAAAAGAAACAAAAAGCAAAAAAAAAAACCTGCCGAATTAAGCAAAAAAAAATTTGCCCAGGGCGTGAAATAAAGAACATTCCCTGCTGTCGGTGACACCGTGGGGGCCCAAATAACCGTGCCAATACTTAAATTTCTGAATCTTTTTTGATTAAGCTCCCCCCCCAAGGTAGGGAAAGTTCCAGACGTGCAGACAATGCAACCTGTGCTCGGCTGGAAAAATTTGGGATTCGTTTACGCAAAAGGGGTCGACGGGAGGCGCGGGGAAAAAGGGTTGTAAAACCCTGTGCGAGGTGGTCGGGGTTTTCCAGACCGTTGGTTTAAGTCCATATCTATTATAAAACATCTGCTAAAATCGTTTGACCGGGTTTTGTGGGAATGACCAAAACCACCCTAAAACAAAGTAGAAAAAAATCCAAAAACTCAGTCACACTACCTAAAAGGGGGTGTGGGTTTGCCAAACTCTTTCTAAAGAACCTTGATACACCGATCCGTTATGCACAGACGGGGATTCAACCATTCCAAAGATCCCCCACCTACTTCAGATTAGCATGTCTCAAATTGAAACATTAGCGATCCAAATTTCCCGATTCCGTATTTGGGCATTCGCAATGGGAGCCGCTATTCCCAAACGACAATATTTACGGGGCTAATCTAAAAAAAAAATATCATGCGGGTTCATAGCCACCGTTTGGCATACAGCTTTTTTTTGGGAAAACGCTACCCCCAAAATTTTTCAAAATTTCCAGTCATTTAGCACTAATGGGAAAAAGACGAACCTATTTCAAAAATACACTCTCCTGGCCCCTTTTATGCGCATCATAAACCGTTTATGTTCAGGTTTTTTTTTGGGGTAAACCCCACAAAGGCAAATCTTTGGTCCCAAACCAACATTCCGGGGGGTAAATTAATAGGGGAATAAATGGCCTTTCTTTGAATGTTTTCTTTATCACAGAATTTCCAAAAATTCCACGCATCCACACGGTTCAACACACCCCTACACAACTAGCAAGCCAGGGGTTGGCTAACAATAGTAATTTTTTTTCGGTCCAAATGTCAGCTTGGCCTCTTTTTTTTCCCTTTCCGTTTTCAGCATAAGAGATGCCATTTTTGGATTTGCCTCCGTTATAGTGAAAATTTTCTGAGAAGGGTAACCGTAATCTCTTTACGTGCATACGCAGCCAAAACTACTTCTCCCTCACTAGAACTAAAGGACTGCCGCCAGTGCGTGGTGATGACCAGACGAGACATAAAAATTGATACTTTTTTCAGTAAAAGTCGGGGTGATCATGTTTTGGGCGCCCCCCTTTGGGGTTTCCTTTTTGGTTTCTTACAACAGGCTGTTGCACGCTCTTTTTTTCACCCTTAAAGAATGAAGGCTTTGGGTATTTTATTTTTTTATTAAAATTTTGGGGGTTTTTTTTTTTTTTTCTACAGCCACGCCACGCCGATTTCCGGTGCGGCCCGACTGCTACACCCCTGAAAGGCCATGGTAGGTTACCCCTGTTGCAGTTCAACTAACGAATAAAACCTGACCCTTTTAACCGTTAAATTCAAAAAGAATGGAACAGAGTTTTTTATAACCCCAGGGGCCCCCCAAAATCAAAGACTTAGTAAAACAAAACCCCCAAATATGCCTTTCGTTTTAAAACATTCCCCTTAATTCTGTTGTTAATAGATTATTTTATATTTAATGCTGGGCTTAAATTTTTAAATTTTTTTAGTATTTAATTATTTAATTATTTTTAGGCCTATATAGCTTTTATGTCTTTGGTATTTTTATTTATTTTTTAATTAATTAATCATTTTCTTTTTGATTTTTTCTTCCGTCTTTAGGGCTATATTTAAAGGGAATGGAAGGGTTTTTTTTTTTTTCCCCCCCCCGCTACCCCACCCCCCCCCCCACGATGTCGCATCTCGATTGTTTCACATGCTAATTAATCGTCTTGTGCCTAATGTGAGTGAGGTCATCGCCCAACTCCGTACTATTAATTACTTAACAGGCCTTAATTTAATATCTTATTTGTTTCTGTTCAAAATCATGTAGAGATTATTAGCCTATCAAGTTACTGATGTATTAAAGTGGCCCCAATGTTAATACAGTATTAGGAAATGTGGAAAACAAATCTTGGGCAATATGAGGTGTAGGGTAAAGGCTTACAGAGATTTTGAGTATGTCCTGCAAGCGAGAAGAGTACGTCGACGGCTTTTCTCATGTCCATGTCATTCTTTATGTTGACGCTCCAAAATTACCCTTGCTGGTCCCTATCCCCTTTCTTGTCGCTAATATAGACACCAGTTAGTTATGTGCAGCACGACACTTAATTATGACTCTTATTTATATTATTTAGAATATTATTATACTATTCATTTAGCGTCCTGCAGTCGGCACAAATCCAATATTATGAATATGTGCCGAGGTGAAACTTCGTTGCCACTCCGTCTCCGTGGAGGAGAACGGGAAGAGGACGACTTTCTGAATCAGGGCCATGCATTCTATTTCCTCTCAACTTCTCCACATATCACGCTGTTGGCGGCGGAAATATTGCACACCTCTGTTGTCTTCAATTTACGTTTTATACTTTGTATACCTAAGACTCACTTCATAACAAACCACCCCGACCACTGTCACCCTTATTGGACTGTTGAATATTGCGCCGTGCGTAGAATAACTGGCACATCGTACGAATCTATTGCTTTACCCTCCCTGTTGTTGCTATGACCACGCCGCCAGACTATAGCGACAGTTATAAAGCAGTGTGAAATATACCGTGCGTTTCATCGATATTCCTGAAAAATCTTTTCACTTCTTCCTCAATAAAAATAGTCTACGTACAGAAATTACAACCAGGTGTCTTGTGCCTTGTCTTTAAATTATATTGCACTCAATTTAGATGTCTGTTGGTCCGTTTTATTGAGGCTGACGCCACTAAGTGCCGCTGGCCTCCACTGTTTACCTTCATCTTTGTTATGACACGGAAACACCAGCACTCGTGACACGGTGCAGCCCCTGTCATTTTCTCCTTACTTCTGTTTTTCAGCAGGTCCCCACCCCCCCCTAGGGTTACCTACGCTACGACCAGGAGCCTCGCCTACACTATCTCTCATCCTTTTTTTTTCATTGGGACTGATTAGTGGTGCACTGCCACTGCACCTTGATCTTCGTCTGACACTGCTACTACTACAGGGGACTGTGGTTTTCTGCAACAGGGAAATAGGGCGCGCTCCACCCTTCCATACCTCCGCAAGGGTTGGACAACACCACCTACATATCCTTGGATTTTTCTAAAAAGTATAAATTACTTTTTTCAATCATGGGGGTAACTACCCCCCAACCCCCCCACCACCCACACAAACTGACCATGGACTTGTTGCCTCCCTCATGCCAAAAATTCCTAGAAAAAGCCACCTGGACACCCTATAGGACTTTCAGCCTCTGCTCCAATTTTCGTTAGCGCTTCTGTTTTAGCAACGTGCTTACCTCGGCGGCTCGACCACAAGTCACTGTTTTTTTTTGTTATTTTTGCGCAAAATCACGTAAACCAAACGGATTATGTTGAACACGCCCGCCGACTTATTTACTGCAATCGACGTTAACCTCGATATAAGTCAGAATAGTCGGGACAGCCCTTACACCTCAAATGATCACTTCCTAAAAACACTTAGCATGCGCACGCACATAACGTACTAGATGAGTATGATATAGTCCACCTAGTAAGATATGTTCTCCAGATCAGGGAAGGTAGCAACCACTGTCTGTGTTGCCAGATCGGGCGGGTGTCCGCCCAATTTGGCTACTTGGGCCACTGAGCGTACAACGTATGCGGGTTAAAGAAGGGGAAAAAAAAATTGGCCATTTGGCTTTTTTTTCCCCAGCCGTTTTGGGCCCCATAGAAGTCAATGTAATTTGTTGGAATTTGGGCTGGAATTTTATTGGTTTTTGAGGGACCTTTTGAGCCGGGATTTGGTCAGGATCACATCTGGCAACTAATCTTGACCGCACTATCGTCTCACAGCAGTCCCAAGTTCGAACACTACCCATTTTGGCGACACCCGTCAGAGGGCATAATCAACTGGGTCGCAAAACCCCACTGCACCCACTCATGACTCCAGAAAGCGCAATTGTAACAGCAGGCATACATTCGGGACTACTACCCTAGCACAACCAACATTCATTCACAAACATAGGACTTCTGCCAACTTCTACCCTGTTCATTAACAAGCGCATACCATGTGGCCCTGGCCAGTGGCCAAACTCCTTAGCCTGATTATCATCGACTTTCAAATCTCTTTGAGACTTTGGTATGACCTATATGAACGCCATACACACAATTAAACATCCCACAAGTACTTACATTTCCCAAATGACCTCCCTTGGTTAGCTAATGATTTTTTGCTTCCCAACAAAGTGGGATGAGTTTCCGCATTTCCCTGGCTGCAAACTCGTGCCCACGCCACCAAAACAACCCCAGGCAGCCTGGAAGGAAAAGGGGGGAGGTGGGAACGACTGCTACCAGTTGCCCGAGCAGTCGCCACTCATATACATCAGCGAGTGAAATTTACCTCCACCAATTCGTGCGCTCGCTGGGAAAAAGTTCCTGACGCACCGCAGTCTCACCTGCTACAAATGCAAGGGAAAGTTTCGAATTTTACCTCTGTTAATGTTATAGCCTGTTATGTTTAAACAAAACCTAAAATTCTGAGACCGGGAGTTAATTTAGTTCTGGCCCTACCGTGTTGTATCGAACCGATACCTATTCGGACGGATTGCCTGATACGAGAACAACCTGTTGTCTTTTTATCAAAAACCGTTGGCCAGCGCTGTGAACCAATAGGCGATCTTTGCCGTTGATGTGCTTTCCCAGCGGTGTTGCAAGCTTCGTCGTTACTCCCTCAAAACCCCGCCCGCTTTGATTCAAAACAAATCTCTGCATTGTAATTGGTTTTGCCAGACTCAGGGCACAGTGTTCAAAACGTTCTCAGATCCGAGGCCAGACCCACTCGGAGCTGAAAGATTTCTTCACCCAGCGGGTGCTGTTGGTTTACCAGGCTATCTGTGTGTGTAAATGGAGCCTTAATGTGTCAAGACAGACAACACAGAATAAAAATCCTTGTGGGGACACACACACCCACACACACACAGCATGAACATTTGTCTGCAGACTACACACAGTATCCATGTACCAGCATCCCAAATGTGCCAAATGTAAGCCTTCTATATTGGATACCAGTATGCATGTACCAGCATGTCAAATGTCTTAATTTAGGTAATCCGTTAAATCAAATGAATTAAATTAAGTCTAAACTCATGACAATATGTGCGGTTTGACTCTCATCACAGGTGTGTGTGGTCTCTCCTCCTCTGTGCCACGCCAGTTCCATGTGGTGAAGGAGGAGAAGACCTGGACAGAAGCTCACCAGTACTGCAGAAAGAAGTACACTGACCTGGCCACCATAGACGACATGGCAGAGATGGAGATGTTAAAGGGAATAATCCAAGAAGAAGGTGTTACAGGGGCTTGGATCGGGATGAACTACAGTAGCAGTCCTAAGTGGCAGTGGTCTCTGGCTGACAGGGATTTCTATGGGGAGAAAGAGACTGAGTTCAGGAACTGGGTTAATGGGAGCCTGGTCAGGAAGATTGTACGTCTATTTGGTTATAGCGGGTGGTGGTGGTATGCCAATGACTGTGCAAAACACATACCCCTTCTTCTGCTATAATGGTGAGAGAGAGATGAGACTAAAGCTGGGCTTACACTGTTCGACTTTTACCTCGATTTTGCCCCGATTTGGCACTCGCACGACTTTTTGAGAGTCGGGCCGATTTCTTGCTCAATCGCAGGTCAATCGTGAGTCTCGCATCGTGTAGTGTACATGGGGTAACGACAAGCGATTTCACCTCACGATAGTGCAATCGCGGGGTCGCAGGAAAACTGTTTGATATCCAGGTCGTGGCTCGTGCGTAAATCGCACAGTTAAAGCAGTGCTACGACCCGATTTGACACTTCACATGCACAAATGAATACGGCCGTGCGATTTGCTGTTGAGCGCGACCTCATCTCCACCTCAGGTGCGCATGGTCCCTCCTCTGCATACCGGGGAAACATGCCTGTCACGTCGCGCAGTGGAAGCATTTGGCTCGCATCCGATTGTCGGCTCGTATAGTGTGAGGGCGTGAGTCGTGAGGTGTGAACTTTTAAATAGTGAAATTCCATCGTGCAGTGTGAGCAGGAGCTTAATACCCACGAGCGAAAATATCGCACAGTGTATGCCCGGCTGTTAAGGGCCGTACACACACGTCGCTGCTATTTGCTAGCTTCTCACTTGCTCGCCTACTCGCCTGTGTTTCATGGAACGTTCGCTGAAAGTTCCCGCGGCTTTAACTGGCAATGAACAGGCGAGAAGTACCGAATTCTGCCTTCCAATTGGTTACTCGCTTACTCGCCTCGCTCGAAGATAAAATATTTTCAACTCGGGATCAGCCCACATCGCATCGCTTGTACAGTACTCGCCTACTCGCCTGCTAGTCTTGCTGGAACACATTGACATTCTATTGAGTTCATTCGCTGAGCGAGTAACTAGCAGCGTGTGTGTACGGCCCTTTACTTACAAACTAATAAATGTTTGGCGACCAACAATTATAAAATCAAATGTGTTGTTCAGTTCTGTTTAGTTTAGATTGCAAGGTAAATCTTGCTATTTCTCAGTAAACCCTGACACATGCATTTACCACAGGCAGAAACTCTGCACACCCCTATGTGCTGATTACAGTTCCGAAGACCTGGGCAGATGCTCAGAGATACTGCAGAGAGCACTACACAGACCTGGTCAGCGTGAGGAACCAGACAGAGAATGACCTGATAGGAGCTCTTATATCAGGGCACACCTGGATTGGCCTGTTCAGAAATCGTTGGCAGTGGTCAGATGGCAGCAACTCCTCCTTTCGCAACTGGACCTCTGGACACCCTGGTGGAGAAGACTTGTGTGCTGAAGTGTGGTCCACCGGCCTGTGGAGGGGTGGAAGCTGCAGTGAGCGCAAACACGTCATGTGCTACGGAGGTGAGTCTGTCAGCCTGTAGTTCAGCGACATACCCTTCCCTACATACACAGACCAATGTAAGAAATCTCTGTGTCCTGAAAATATTCTCTAATTATTTCTGGATGGTCCTTTGACATCCAAAGGAAAGCATTGAAATGTCACTGGGGGGGTCGATTTTGTCCATAGTGTAACAGCTGTACAATATGGAAGGCTTACGGTGACCTCAGTACAGCCTGTAGTTCAGCAACATACTGTACCCTTCCCTACATACCCAGTACATTTTGCAGGTCATGTACACCAATGTACCAAATATGTACGCACTTGTGTCTCAAATATACTGAAATTATACTGCACTAGAGTTTCTCAACAGGGGCGCCAGCGCCCCCCATGGGGATGGTGGAGAGCCCTTGGGAGGCGCTGACAACGTGACTATGGAAAGGGAGGGGGTGATAGTTTCTTTCCTTTTTTGGGGGATTTTTAAATGTTATCTATTTACAGCTGTAATGCATGCAAGCCATGCATGCAAGTCTATGATATGTTTTCAAACCGGCTAGGCTACGCAGCTGATGGCATTGTGAGACAAGTGCAGCGCGAGTGCAGTGCAACAGAAGTCCGTATGCACGAGCCTCACGAAAGTTTTGGCACTACCGTTTATTGAGTAGTCAGTGTGCCAGTCTACCTGCAGGGGTGATTGAAAAAAAAATCCTGAGCCTGAACTTTTCCCCCTGCTCTAATGACGACGACGACAAGATACTGCATAGTGAAGTAACGTGGGCCTATTTTGACACATTATTCAAACATTTAAAGCCTGTGTATGACCATTATTCAAGCCTGATAGTAGAAGAAAACCCTGAACCTGTAACACTTTCTGAGATAAGAATAACCTAATGGTCAATTATTATCAATGTTTTTATTTTTGCAAACTCTGTCAAGCCTGAAATCAGGCATGGAGCCTGAATACTATCAGCCCTGTACCTGTATGCACTGACACATGGTGCTCGAAATAGTAGGCTGGACAAATGCGCCATTTGAGATGTTGACAGTGTTTTACTGATGTTCTCAGTTTCCTGGTCTGTCATGTAGAAATGCGACATCACACAAGGCAAGCCAAGCACTCGCAGTGTGAAACATAAGCTTGCTCGCATGCACGTCAACATATTACCAACAACTTATTTTTGTGGCCTATTTGAAGCAATTGTGATATTATAAGGGTGGCTCATTCATTTTTTCCCCAACAATTAAAAAGGGGAGTCATTTGCAAACGTATGGAAAGGGAGGATCATTCATTTTCTGCTGGCAGGGTTCCCACTGATGCTTGAATTTTCCTTGAAAATGCTTGAATTTCCATTAAGTGTTTTCAAGGTTGTGAAAATGCTTGAATGTTTGGTTAAGTGCTTGAAATTTGTGCCAAGTCAAACTCAGTTAGAGAAATAATAGAAATAAATTGTTCATGTACATAGAAAATCTGAGGGAGTGGGGCGTCAGATGGGATTTGCCATTCAACACCCGAAAATTGATTAGAATGCAGGGAATTGCATCTTAAAAATACAAAAAAATCTCGGGGAGGACCCCCTATTCGCGACCTATTTAAAGGTTCTGAAAATTTGGTGCTCAAAGGTGCTAGAAAAGTGCTTGAATTTGTTCATGTAAAAGGTGTGGGAACCCTGTACTGGGCTGGTGATGTGGAAGGCACAGGTGCTTTCCGTTGTGCTGACTGAGAGCACTCGGAAGAGACTGCGGTGCTGTTTCCACGTAGCTGGATATTTTTATATGTGGATATTTTTTTCTCCTGGTTGCATTGGTTTTGCATTGGTTTTGCCTTCTGTTTCCACGTAGCAGATATTTAAAATCCAGGTATAAAGAGCAGGAGAAAAAAATATCCTGTTTAGAGGGCTGAAACACATTTGTTACAATGGAGGATTTATTTTTATCCACATGTTGCGTTTACACCTCAACAGGAGAAAAAAAATATCCTGCTACGTGGAAACAGCACCTTAGAATGAAGCTGACTGCTTTGTGCCTTGATGTTACAGAGCTGGCATTGAACCATAAGGCATGATTCACACAAACGTTTTTTTATGTATTTATTATTTGTCGGCGTTTAGACTCTTTTCCACATGCATGTGATGCTGAAATACAGTGATGCTAATGGTAATTTTGTAATTTACTTGATCTGTTTGAAATTTGATATCATATGGTAATATGGTAATCTACACCAATTGACCAAATCTCTTAGCAACTGGGTCTGAAAATATTCTGAAAATTATTTCTGGATGTTCCTTTGACATCCAAAGGAAAGCATTGAAAATTCCTTTTAAGCGGTGTGTTTTCTTAACAAGATACAGAACATTTCATTGGGCGAGGAGATTTTGTCAATTCATCCAATTTGGGTTTTTTTTCTGCAAAGTTATGAAGACCGTAGTGACACAGCTGCATTATATAGAAGGCTTACATTTGACACGCTGGTATCCAATATAGAAGGCTTACATTTGGCATGCTGGTACATGGATACTGTGTGTAGTAGGGATGCAAATGATCGATTAATTCTTTAATCATTAGTTGATAGTCTTATCGATCGACTTTGGATTAATTGATAAGCTGCGTTTTTTTCACCTGAATTTCATAAGGCCTTTGAAAATATCAGCTAAATAGTTTAAAACACTGAGTTCAAAAAGAAGGGCCTATATATATTGTTATATTAAATTATATTATGATTATTAAGCCCATATTGTATTTATTGTATTATGTTTACATTATATATTCCTCAAGTAAATTATTCATTAGCATACAGCATAAAGAGACATGTTTTCTTATGGCATCTCCACACCACCTTTGGTTTCTCCCAGGAGTGAACTCAAAGCAGATGTAGCTCTTGTAGCCCCGTCACGCCCCCCTCTATGTCGCCTTGCCTGAGATATGACAGACAACGTTGAGTCAAAAGTGAGCAGACTCAGGACTTGTCTCCATAAAGGTGTGTCAGCCAGCATGATCAACCACATTTTAATTTAATAAGCTTCAAAATAAAGAAATGCTATATTGTGGATAGTGTGTTGTTGTCCATAATGGATAGTGATATCAACAAAGCTAGTTTCTGAACAAAAAAGCTATTTCCTGTGTATGTAAGGAGAGCTAATAAGCTAACAGGCTCCATTGAGAATGAATGGAGCTATGACAACAACACTTATAGCTAACATGGATTCACCTGCAATTGGAACAGATTGGATGCTCCTCTTTCATGCCATGGTTCATATGAAGGCTTTATTTGCAAAACGGTGTATCTCCATTTTATAGAATGTTGGGAAATTTACATTTTTGAACTGGGCATTCCATTGAAATGCATTACAAAATGTATTTTATATAGCTTAAAAAAGTATGTTCTCAAAATATTTGAGTGCTAAGAATTCACACATAGGTGATAGGACATCTGATCAGTCATTTCCAATAATAAAAATGCAAAAGTCAAAAAATGGAGATACACCGCTTTGTAAAAAAAACCCTTCATATATTACCATGCCCAGTTCAGCTAATTCCAGTCTTGATATCTGACGGGTGTTAGTGATTCAAATTATGGCTCACAGTTTGAAATGACTACGTTTGTGTTTTGCTAGTTAGCACGCTAAGCTAACCTAGCAAGCTTAACCCTACAGTAAAAATGCTGCTTGCAGTGACATTTGAAAGATCGTTTTTCTCATAATTCAAACAGTAACAACTTACACCATTGGGCGTGGCATAATCACAGATTCAAGTACACATCTCAAAAAGACCCACAAGAACTCCAGAAGTTGCAATGACGATTTAATAGATAAAATATTTGTGCACCATGGATTTGAATAGGACTAGAAGCTACTCATCAGTCTCTAGCGCCCTCTAGCGATTAATTGTGATTAATACATTTTAATCGAGCAACCTCTTGCTCGACAATTAATCTAAACTCGATTAATCATTTGCATCCCTAGTGTATAGTCTGCAGACAAATGCTAGCTGTGTTCATGCATGCTGTGTGTGTGTTGTCCTTGTTTAGCCTCTAAGGAGAAGGTGAAACAGATTGTTAGAGTGCAGCTGCCAGTGGCGTCTGGTGTAAACATGGAAGACCCTGATGTGCAGGAAGCCTTCCTACAGCAGGTGAGGATCTGTGTGTGTGCGTGTGTGTATGCACATTTGCGTGTGTTCAGAGGCAGCCTAAATTGTCATTCTGTGAAACAGTAATGTGTGCTACTACTTGGCTACTGCTACTACTACACAGCACGAAAAGGGGGATTTGTGACAATGAACTCGTCCCTAATCGTCCACGGACTTGCCTAACTTTCGTCTGATTTTGAGCGCTTGAGAGAATCAAAATTAACAGTTTTGGGGACAGTTAACTCGCCCGGAAGCGAATCGCGAGCCGCGGGCAGGTCTCACAGCAGGGTGTTAATGGCCCAACGATTAGCGATTACCACATGAAAGGCAATGACAGCCAGCCCAGAACGCGGACTAGCCTTTCTCTTATTGGACGAAAAAGACACATGGCTCAAAGTAAAAGAGCTGCGCTATTGGTTAGCAGGGTCGGCAGCTACGACCTTCTATTGGTCACAATGATACATTGGTCACGTTGGATTAATTTATGCAGACCGTATACAGTAGGTCCGTATAATTATGCAAAAATTATTATTAATATACCTAGGTTGATTTTACTTAGTATATTCACATCATTATAGGCTGCACTGTGATGGGGCTTTAGCATGCATGCAT
The DNA here is from genome assembly GCF_034702125.1 of Engraulis encrasicolus. Taxonomy (NCBI): domain Eukaryota; kingdom Metazoa; phylum Chordata; class Actinopteri; order Clupeiformes; family Engraulidae; genus Engraulis; species Engraulis encrasicolus. Next base: position 38,867 of record NW_026945586.1, on the reverse strand, counting down.
GATGTGAATTTATTGATAAAATGAAAATTAATGAAATGAAAATGATTTTTTTAACGCTTTTAATATCACACCAAACAATGTACACACACTTTGACAAGAACCATGCAACTACACACATACCCTGCAAACAATATACTCTATATGCAGTGATTTACACAGCACTCAGGTCACAAATGTACAACTAGGAAACATTTCATTACCGACAGATTAGGTTTGGGCAGGCGGTCATAAGCTTTAGCGCACGTATCGCACGCTAGTGCATTCAGCGTGTTGGTGCGACGCATTTTGAATTTAAATCGTGCTCCTCAACGCACCAGTAAAGCGCTTTCATGCACTTTTGACACGTGACGAGGTTTGCGCAGTTTTCCCCCGCCGTGTCGGCGATTTTGTTTTGTCACAGTGCATTTGTTAGCCTACTAAACGCAAATATGCTTTGCTATGCCCTAACCAAAACCACCCCTAAACCTAACCTGTCAGTGAGTGAAGTAATGTTTTCTGCTGCTTTATTTTTGCCAAGAACAGCGAGATTAGGCAAATTTCTGCCTAAATTGTGCCTAAACCAAAACCATCCCTAAACCGAACCTGTCACAGGGCGTTGTGGAGCACGACTTAACTTTGAAAATGCGTATTAGACACCCGCGATAGTGGGTTCAAATCAGCGTGTCATAGATTACGCCTAGCCTATGCATGATGTTTTGGGAAGGGCACAATTTCATAAAAACTCAGAAACATACAATGCTTTTTCAAAAAAGGGTTCTATGTTCCCCGCTGCATCCAAGTAGACTGCTGCCACACTGCTAAGAGCAGGTTGTTGTTACACCTCTGACAGGTTAGGTTTAAGGATAGTTTTAGTCAGGGCACATACAAAAATGGATTTGAGTAAAAGTTGTCAATTCATAGTAAATACGTGGTAAATATGAAAGTAAGAGGAAAAAATAGTACAGGTACTGCCTTTTAATACAGACTATACAGGTATGTACAACATTATAAACATTGCTGTTGATTTCATGTTCTTCAGCCGCCAATCATGCCAGAAGGGTCTACTGAAGGTCTCTGGTCACTGTGTCCTCGTCATACTGCAACAGGCACTCAGTCTCACTTCTGGGAGCTGTAGAAACAACAAATAAATTAATACTTCACCATGCACCTCATATTGACATAGCAAATACATAAATAAGCAAGTCATATTGAGCCCAACAGGGATAATCTTACACTATTTTTGTCTTCTATAGTCTCATGCACCATGTCTCCCTGCCAGGATATGTAGGATGTAAGAAAATAAATCAAAACATAGCAATGCACAGCATTGACAACTTATCTATAAAGTAGCACACGTCATATTGCCAATGTAGGCCAGGGGTGGGGAACTATGTCTTGAGGGCCGTTTGCAACCCTTGAGGCCGTTTTATCTGGTCCCCGATATAATTTTTATGTTATTCAGCTTCACATAAAATGACATATTTTGTAAAGGAGTCTTAGAAAAAATACATTTGCAATACAATTAAGTTATATTCAGGGAAGCTGAAGAAGGTGGTGTTTGTTTAAATGTGGCTGCCTTCAATATAGGTCTAAAGTGAAGGGGAAAATCCTGGTTTGTGTTCATAGTACGGCCCTTGGAGGACTTTTACGGCCCCTCGGATGAATTTGAATTGGCCCTTCGAATGAGAAAGGTTCCCCACCACTGACGTAGGCTATAGGTTACGCTTACCCTCTTTCACTCCTCTGTGGAGAGACTGTGCTTATTTCAGGTTGGCTTCCAGACGCGTCTGTAGCACAGCACACAGGATTGCAGGACACAGCATCCTGCAGGACACTACAAAAAACAAACAAACAAACAAAAAAAACAAGGGGAATGAATAAATGACCTGCCCAGTTATTAAACAAATGAAAATTGATGTGCCAGAGCTGTGGTAAAAGTAACCTTGGGTCCAAATCATCTAGGCCTAGGGTGTGTGTGTGTGTGTGTGTGGTAAATCCAGTGTGCACATTATTCAGATATGAGAATTAATTCATTCATTCATTTTAACTGACATCAGTACATACCCATATCAGTGCCATTTCACCCTGCCAAGACACTGGACCTGGGTCTATTGGAGCTCTCTGCTCAGGGTGTCCTCGCCATACTGCAGCAGGCACTCTGTTTCTATAGTTCCTAGAAGCGAGACAAATAAATAAATAAATACTTCACCATACACCTCATATTGACATAGCAAATCAAGACCTATTGAGCCCAGCAGGGATAATCTTACACTATATCAGTTTTCTGTGGTCTCTTGTAAGATTGGCCCATCACCATTCTGCAGGACACTACCGTCTCCCTGCCAGGATCTGTAGGATGTAAGAAAATGAATCAAAGCATAGCAATGCACAGCATTGACAACTTATCTATAAAGTAGCACAAGTCATATTGACAATGTAGGCCAGGGGTGGGGAACCTATGTCTCTAGGGCCGTTTGCGACCCTTGAGGCATTTTTATCTGGCCCCCCGATATAATTTTAATGCTATTCAGCTTCACATGAAATATACATATTTTGTAAAGGAATCTTAGAAAATACATTTGCAAAACAATTAAGTTATATTCAGGGAACCTGAAGAAGGTGGTGTTTGTTTAAATGTGGCTGCCTTCAATATAGGCCTAAAGTGAAAGGGAAAATCCTGGTTTGTGTTCATAGTACGGCCCTTGGAGGACTTTTACGGCCCCTCGGATGAATTTGAAGTGGCCCTTCGAATGAGAAACGTTCCCCGAGCCTGACGTAGGCTATAGGTTAAGCTTACCCTCTTTCACTCTTCTGTGGTGAGACTGTGCCCATTTTGGGTTGACCTCCACACGCGTCTGTAGCACAGCACACAGGATTGCAGGACACAGCATCCTGCAGGACACTTCAAAAAACAAGGGGAACGAATAAATGACCTGTCCAGTTCTATAAAAAAGAATACCCTGAAAAAGAACACCCTGTTGTTTCTACAGCTCCTAGAAGCGAGACAAATAAATTAAATAATTCGCCATGCACCTCATATTGACATAGCAAATGTATCAATGAGCAAGTCATATTGGTCACAAAGAAGTTAATCTTACATTCTTTCAATCTTCTATGGCGAGTTAGGCCTTCAGGTGACTCGTCTTCGCCATATTATGAGACAGCAGCCTGTGAAAACATGGCAAATAGAATAACCCATTAACCTTGGGTCCTAATATAATACATGGACATAAACTAGCCTACATTATTTAGACAAGGTCAGTAGACCTCCACGTGAAACAATAAGAAAAAGTGATCATGGTAGCTTTTGTAGACTACGTCGCTACTTGAGGAAAAATAGCTTAACTACAGGGACGTTAGCTACTCGATACATGGTAGTGACGCTACGACCAAGCTACTAGAGAATGTAATTAAACTAGTCGCTTCGCTACTGCCCAGCACTGAAAACCAAGGACACTCCCAACTGAGATCGCTCCCGGACGTGTAGTCCCAGGTGTTCCCATCACTCCCGGACGTGTAGTCCCACCGATTATATTTCACGTATTATCATACACTGCCACATACAAGCAATTTAAGGTTAGGTTTAGGGTTAAGGTTAAGGTTAGAAACAAAAAACTAACATCAAAGATAACTAACTCCGTTATATGGCGGTGGGATCGATAGTCTGGCTAGTGGGAGCGAGCCGACCGGGGAGCGTCCTGCGTTGGGAGCGACAATCAGGGAATGGAAAACCAACATACCCAGACGGCACACCAGTCTTGCCAACGTCGCCTAGATGCATTTTTGCCGCTGTAAAATACATTGGCAAGGCGTCTAAGCGTTAGTTCATCAGCGAAATGCCGGGCAGACGTGAAAAATGAGCAGTGTCCAGCATCTAGTTGATGAGCTAACGCAATAGCATGCTAACGGTAGCCTTTGTCTATCTTTAGGCAGGGGAAAGGCAACTGAGAACGAGCAATGTCAAACAATTTACCATCAACAAGTATACTTAACACATTCACCACAGCATTTTGTCATTACGATGCTCGCAAGTCATCAGAATTTACTAGCGTACAGCAGCAACTAGTGTAGGCCTAGTCACATTGAGGGGACTTGAGCTACCAGCTATGTAAAGAGGCTGTGCTACAACTTAGCAATGGCGGATCTGTGTTCAGAGGAGCTATTCAGTCGCTCTTGAGTACTGAAACTTTAAAACCACAGTTGAGTAAAATGTACTTACATGTATGTGAAGCCCATTTTCCGTTGGTATGTGAGGAACTTTCCCCCCATATCGCCAAGAAACTTGTAACAGTGAAACCACACAGACAGTGCGTGGTTCTGTTCAATCAGGAAGTGTTGTTGACCGCGGTAGATGGCTTCTTTGTGGCTTGTGTGTGGAATTCGCATTGTGCCAATTAGTTTTACTGCCACCTAAAGGCTTGGTGTAGAACTAATTTAACCAGAGACGGTCTATTTTCAACTAACTTGAACAATCCTTGCTTTAGTTCAGAATACCATTTAAAAACCAGAGTGGCCAAGCACATTGATGTTTTTCCTCAAAAGCAGTTGAGGAACCTTTTTTAATTCGAAGAGTCACACTTCAAAATGTATGTCCAAGAAAGATCATTCAGAGGATTCTATTTTGATTGATTTGCCTATTCCGTAGGTTCACCCCCACATTTAAATGTTTTATAGCACAGATCAAATTGTTTGATATACAACTTAAATTTCTGAGCTTATAGTATCATAATAAAATGTACTGACAGCAAAGCTCTGGCTAGTAGAAAGGTTTTAATGCAGGGGTGGGGAACCTTTTTAATTCGAGGGGCCACTTCAAATTCCTACCATTGGTCATAAAATCCTCCGGGGCCCGTACTATGAATACAAATCAGGATTTCCCCATAAAATTTAGGCCTATATAGACACCTTTAGGCCTATATAAGACATATAGGACATATTTAAAGGTAGACACCTTTAAAACAGTCCCCCACCTTTTCTAGGTCCCCTGAATATAACTTAATTGCATTGGAAATGTAATTTCTAAGATTCCTTTAGGCCTTGCAAAATATGTTCATAGGCCTATTTAATGTGAAGTTGCATAAACATTATAATGATATCAGGGGCCGGATAACAAACGGCGCCTCAAGGGCCCTCGAGACATAGGTTTCCTTACCCCTGGTTTAATGGTTAGTGATTCTGAAAAACACGCACTGGGCAGCGTGAAAAAACATATCACACAGACACAGACACACACACACACACACTCACACACTCACACACACACACACACACACACACACACACATACACACACACTCACACATTTAGTAAAAGCCCAAAAAATGCCCTAGGGCCCCCAACAATCCCGTTGCCTAGGGACCCCAAAATCCTAGAAACAGGCCTGCCGACCCCCCACTCCCTCCCACCCACCTGACCTCACCCCACCCCACCCCACTTGAAATTGACTGGGGCAGCTCCCGACCTGATCACTGGCATTTACATATTAAAGGCTCTTCTAAGAAGGGGATGGGAGGGGGGCATGGGGGAGCCGCAAATGCTGTGGCTTGAGGTATGAGGCAATTTAAGGTGCAAAACATCATCCACAATTCCTCTTTTCATGCAGTGTACTGCTGCTGTTGCTACTACTACGTGTTGTACTACTACCATTTCTACTACTGATTTCAGTGATTTTCTAAATATGTATAATTTCCTTTTTAAACTGCCAGAATAGAAGTTGCAGACAGGAATGCTCTGCTGTTGCAAATGTGTGAATGACTATCTGCAGCAGTGAGAAGAGCAGAATTCACTTATTAGCATAAAAATTAGAAGTGTTCTGAACTCACATAGGCAACAAGAAGTTTTCCAGACTGACATTCTCTGAATGGCTTCTGTTTCTTTGAACGGTCTTTGTCCTGTTCAGATGAAGCAGAGGCTGGGGTTGCCACCCGATGCCAAAGTGAGCTGGAGGAAGCAGGCGGATGGAAAGGTGTTCCACAAGGAGAAGAAGGAGGTCAAGAAGAAGCAGAAGAGAAATGAGCTGTAATCACACTGTGATGTTTACATAGAGTAGTAATCATAGCAATACACACTCGGAAAATTATTGGAAAATTGGGCTGTTCCTTTGGTGCGTTTATTTTCTATTCTCTTTTCGTGTGAACAGTAGAGGTTAGTTAAATGGCTGTGTTTGTTTTAATCTTTAATCATCAATCTTTTTCATTTATGTAGCTATTTGTATTGTAAGTGAAATGACTGCAGCTGAGCTGAATGGTCACATGGTCACACATATTCAATTCCTGACATCACCAGGTAGGTGGAGGGGGTGAATAACCAGCTCTCTCCTCCATCCTCCACTGTGACTGAGTTAGGGGGTGAATAACCAGCTCTCTCCTCCATCCTCCACTGTGACTGAGTTAGCCTGAACATGGCACCATCCCCACACGCTACTCTCCTGCCAATCTACCAAAATGTGTAATGGGTTAAAAGTTAAAAGATTGTTATTGTGTGTGTGCCCTGTGACCTGCCATGTGCTGTATGCCCACACTCACTATTGGGAATGACTTGCTTAATTACAGTAAATGAAGACAAATAATGTGTTTTGTCTGAGCTGTGTGAGCATCTCCTTCCATTTACAGGAAAATCCTGCGCTATTTACAGTACATCAACGACTACAGCAACAACATGATTGGAAATGTTTTAAAATTATTTTTCTATTCTTAGTTCATCCCTTTGGAATATACAGTATGCTTAATGTTTTTTTGTGTCATGTGGTTTGTGGAAAGTAAGGCTATTTGTAGTCAGTTTGCAATGTTAAAATTCTCTAATAAAGTCAATCATTGTGAGGAATTGTTGTTTGATTAATTTGTGCTGCCTGGAAACAGGCCTGTCCATGTGTCTCAGTGGCCATTTGCATAGGGCCTGGTATTACCAACAAGCAGGATGGCGGACAATACAGGGGTGCATTTCTCAAAACCATAGTTGCTAACTACGTTATCTATTTTGATTACGTATTTCATAACGCAGCCTTTAGCTTCTATGCTGCAAAGCTTTAGAACCAGCTTCCAGATGATGTCTCAAGACAAAGCTGTTCTCAAATTCTTTCCCCTAGCTTAAATTATATTTTTTCATTCTTATTTTTATTTTATATTTATTTATTACCATATGTTTTATCTTAATGTTTTATATGTTCTTTGACTCTAATTTCTCTCTCTCTTCCTTTCTTTTTGCAGTGCTTTTTTGTGAAATCACATTGAGTTGCACCTATGTATGAAATGCGCTATACAAATAAACTTACCTTGCCTAGTCTTGATGTTTCCGATGCAATTTCCCATTGACAACGACCTAAGTTGCTAACCGGCTAACAGCTACGCTTTCAAGAAACACACCCCAGTATTAGAAAGGAGAACAAACAAAACACGGCTCAGCAAAGACTTCAATGAGGCTGCCACTTTGCATTGGTGATGCGCTATACACACACACAGCTCATTTGACTGTTACCACTGCAGGGGACTAGGGGGGGGTGCTGTATGTGTGTGTGTGTGTGTGTGTGTGTGGGCGTGGGGGGGGTTAAACATTGGACAATGTGTGGGAGAGAAGCTAGAGAAATATTTAGAGTTAGTTTGACGAGAGAGAGAGAGAGATAAAGTAATACGGGTGAACACGGGTAAAGGCTATATTGAGCTTAGCATGTATTTATTTAAAGGCTACTTCGCATCTTTTGCAATGTCAGTGGCTGTTTGCATAGGGCCTGGCATGTCAACAAGCACAACGAGAAAGAACAGTCATGCACAAACAAAGAAAAAATCTTCATTGAGCGAAATCTTCATTTGCAATTTCTTTTGCATACGCAGTATTATATCCTTTCCAATACATCATACATGACTGATAAACTGAATCCAAAGCACACACCACAGATACGTTAAAACCCTTTACATTGGGATTACATTGAGATTAAAAGGACAACCGGTTTCAGCAGTCTGGCCTTCATCAGGGCATGGCTGTAGGATACCACAGCCTGATGGAGGACAGATGGCTGAAACTTGTCGCCTTTAAAAAAAAATCAAATCTCTGTACCCCTATGTAAAACAAAGGGTTCTCTTTCAATTGAATAACTCGATAGCTCTAGTAACGCCCTTTGCCGAAACTGGTTTTCAATCATCAGTGGGACAACTGGGGAGCCCACCCCTGGAGACAAACCCAGGTGCTCTGGGCTCAGAGCTCCCAACTGAAACCTTTTTCTTAGCCCCCTCCAGCGTAGGCTCGAGCTCATTCAGGACATGGTGCTAGCTGAAACTTTTCCTTAGCCCCCTCCAGCATAGGCTAGAGCTCATTCAGGACATGGTGCGGGAGCGTACCTATGTTCCCCGGGTCCAACTGTGGTTACATTTTATTCTTATGTGATTCTTATGCAGATTCTTATATGTACATGTATATGCAGGAATATAGATGTATATGTATGTGACTATATATACAGTATATATTTCCAGTTGTGTTAAAGGTGCCCTATTATGCTATTGAGAATAAACTTTCATTGTTAATTTTTTGCTTTACTGTGGTTAGTGGAGTTAATTTTGAATGATCACTTGTTTTCATGTCCATTATTTTTTATCATTGTGTACATGCACCCTACGCCGCCTGTTTGAAACGCGTGGAAAGTGCAGAATGTTAGACCCTTCAACCATTCTGAAATCTCGACGCAGCATGGAGCGTTTCATCAAGCATTCTATTACTAATATTACGTCAGCAGCACAGCTGTTTTTGACCTGGAATCCAACCCTGTAGCCTATGTCTAAAGTTGACAGCCAAATAGTTCACCCAATGTCCACAATTAATCTGAAAAGGACGCATCATAAGTCCCACGTTGTTATTTGGGCACCTTGCTGCTGTGTCATTTGCTGAAACCCAGTCCCTATCCAAATGCGAGTCTTCCGTTGCATGGGCTTCAGTTTGATTTCAAAATCGCTTGGGGACAATTAGGCTGCTATTAATCTGAGAAAGGGTTGAACGTGCTGGGTACAGGCTATTGCTTCCGATTTGAGGTTTCATGAAATAATACGCATATTGCATATGATGCGTAATAACGCGATTGTGACCATATTAAAAAAAACAAAAAAAAAAACTAATAGCCATCTGCGCTGTCTTGTTTATTTCTGATATCCTGCGCTGAAGAATCTTTATCTCCAAACATTATTAACGCAAACAAGTAGGGGCCTGATTATTTAAACCCGCTGTCTAGCATTGCATACTGTAGCCCTAAAGTTGAAGTTATCAGCCAAGTTTACTGCTCGCAAACAGACGAAGCAGAACAGAACAGAACAGAAGTGTCGTGCTGGTCTAGGTGGGAGAAGTCTAGATCTGCTGTTGACAGGTGGAAATTTGAAGACACAAAGAATGTTCACCTTCACAAAATAGGCTATCCAATAAGCTAATCATCTGCAATTGCTGTACACAGTTCAAAGGATAGGCCTATTTATTCAGCGAAGTTGTGAACATTTTTCTTCGCTTCCCGCGGCAGCCCCCATCTGGCTGTCAAAGACGCAGTCCGAAATTGAAAGAGTGCGCCCAGTAAGACAAGGGCACGACTTGTCGGACTCAAACCTATCAATTCAACGTCTGTCAGTGATATCGTGACACCCTATTTGTGATATGAACTCCGTGTTCAAATTCGTCCTGTGGTCTATTTGCAAGCCAGACTGAATAGGCTACTGAGCGCACGCTTTGTTGGCTTTTAAAAATGAGTTCCTGTTTGCTCGTTGTCTGTAGGCCTAATGCACAATGGTGATAGGCTATGTTTCATAAAAATACATTTCAAGGTATTTTCAGGTGCATGGTTTCATTTTAGTAACTGCATTTCTATTTAGTCCCCGGCAGAAATGATGCGCCCACTGGATTGGAAGCGCAATGGGCAGTCCTCGATGGATTGGTTTCATACTGGGTCTTATAATAACGCCTAGGCCTAGTCTCGGTTTCGTGTTTTTTTTGTTCGCATTTATCGACAGGACAGGATTTTTTTTATATAACAATAGGCCCTATCCGTTTCAGTTTAATCATTTTTGGCATGCCGCCCGACGACTCGACCAGTTTTAGGCCTAAACGACGTCAAGCCAATATCCACGTTGCTCTTGCAGATATGATGAAACAAAACTGCGTTGCATTTTAATTACTGAATTGTAGCCTACGCATAGCCTAGGCTATACTAACTGGCTAATCCTTGCCAACATTGCTGATGCAAACGGCTGCTGGTCATGTCGTGATACCTATTTGGATAACATCAGCGCACGGTCTTCTAATTAATGTTATGCTTCAAGCGGCAATACAAGTGTAGGGTTTTCACATCTTACCGGACAAAAGTTAGTCTTGCCAACAGCATATGCAAAACGGCCCTGAAGCGAATAGAGAGAGAAAGGAGAGATTCGAGTCTTTCACCCACTTTGAAGTGTTTTGGATTCTCAGTGCGCAACTGCGTTAACGCGTTCTGCCTGTTTTCGACCTTCCTCATTCAACTGTTTCTGACCCGTTAGCCATAGGCCTACCAACCGGTATTTTATCAATGTAAAATGCAGCTTTAATATCACAATGAAACAAAAATATATAACTTGGGCCACAGGTGAGTGTAGCCTCCAGTCTAGACCGATGCTGTAGCCTATTGACGGAGCCGATTTATGAATTGAAAAAAAAAAAAAAAAACATGCGTAATGGAATAAACTTGTGGATGGCGAAATCCTACACTATCCTTGTAGGCTACACTATTCTTGTACACTATTTTGTACACTGAGTGTGTATTCACAAATAGGATACATCTCATCACAATACTGTCAAATTCAGATAAGCCTAGGCTATGTGGCTGCGATGAACAAATGCGCATTAGGTCTACTGTCTCTGCAATTAATAAGTGGTCTGTGACATCGTCAACACTCCATCCCATAAGCAGCAATGTTAGGTACAGCATGACGTAGACCCGTACCGGAAACAAAAGCTATAGAATGTTGAAAACCCAACCACGCGTTCTCTGACAGTTGAGAAATAGCGTTCCTGCGGCAGAGAAATTCTCCCCCAAGAGGCCAATTTGTGAAATGCAGCTTTCACCAAGCTTTTACATACAACAGATGCTGTGTAACCCAATAAATGGGTAGTGGACATGAAAAAGCATAATAGGACCCCTTTAAGTATTGGGCTAGTATGTACCGAGTGAGGGGGCCTGTCTCTGAGATGGGGCTGGGCTAATTTGCATCTGTAAAGGGCCATCTGGTTGAGTCAGGATACTTCAGCTAGGGGACAGATGAGCCGGGGGGGCTTTTTAACTAGAGATATCACATTACATTACATTACATTGCACTTAGCTGACGCTTTCATTGATTCAAAGCGACTTACAACTATTATTTTTCAGGGTATTGCATACATGCCAACCTTTGAATTTTTTTTTCGAGTAGCAACTTAATCGCGGCGCGGCAATTCACGGCGCAACAACTTGGCATGGCAAAGCAATGGGGTCGCCGGCGGGGCCCATCTGAGAGGCTACTTTGTTTTGCATAGTCTGCCCTACACCTAGGGTCTGCGCCAAATGTCAACAGGGAAGATAATGAGACACTTCATTCAGGCAGGGGGGGTCCTTCCTCCCAGAAAAAAATGCTTTTCTTAGATGCCAATTTCCTGCATTTTTAATGCATTTTTCTAGCCCTAACATCCCGTGTATCTGGCAAATAGTTTATCTTGCCTCTTCACAGTACTTTGAAACTACATAATTTATTAAACTTTCATGAAAGATTTTTTTTTTTTTTTGTTTGTTTCCACACCATAACACCAATAAAATGATACAAGTGGTGCTGGAATTCAGGCCGCTAAATTAACTTTACTGATCACGCAGCCAAATATGCTGTTTAATCTCCTAGTCAAACCCCCCCCTTTTACCCCCCCACCAGTCTGGCCAGTAGGCCTAAGGGACTGTTCGTAATTTATCAGGGGGGGAGGGCTGGTGCTGTACGGGGGGGGAGGGCCATGATGAAAAAAAAAATGCCAGGTGGAGGGGAGGGCCATGGCAAAGAAAAAAATCGGATGTTTAGGGGGAGTGGCCAATGGGAAAAAAAAAAAAAAAACTACGGGAAATTTATTTTATCTCTTATCTATTATTATTTTTTTAAACAATAATAACAACATGTTCTGAAAAACACCATCGGCTTTTGCGAATTGCAAGGTCCGGTGCATTACTATAGCACTGAAAGCGTCTGTATCTGTAGTCAGAAAAAACTATCAGTGTGCAGCTACTGTAGATTGCCACGCGCTGACTCTCTTTCACTGTAGGATTGCTTCAGTGGGCTACGGAGGAACATTGTAGCATCATTAGAAAATGCCCGTGAGCAAATATCAAACTAGCTGAGATGAACTATAGGGCTCTAATAAACAGTTTGGGGAGTTTTGACAAACGAAATTGGTATGGGCATTTCCAGAGGAACTTTTGGAGAGGTGTTGTAGTAAACTGGTGGTCACAGCCTCTGGTAAGTTCCTGATTCTTATTTATTGGCACCGCCGTATTGTGCTTTAATTGTGTGTTCAAAGAACTTTTAGACCCCAACCAGACCGGGAAATACACACGTTACCTAGGCCTAGACGGGTAGATTAGAACGGTGCAGTGACGCGAGTTTGTTAGCTTGTTGGTTGTCAAGGTAGTACTAAAAGTGGTATTATCTTAACGGGCGATTGTGTTGGCCATGCATCATAAGGTCTTGAAAAACCATTGGAGGAGCACTTGTTTTGTGGAAGTAGGACAGTTCACTCATCACTTTTGCGTGAACAAAAACCGGACCAACTAAGCTAAGGGATCTATGTAGGCCTACAATTAAAGCGTGACGGGACGAAGGGGAATGTCACCAAAAGTTGTGCATCGTGTTAGGTAAGAAGTGACTTTTAGTTTCTTGCTGTGGAGAATTTTTTTCTGGATTCGTAGAAGCGTGTATTGGTTATGCTCTTGAATGTGCTGTGTGGAAGTAGTCTAGCTTAGGCCTCGGAGTTGGCTTATGGCGTGTGAATCTGTAAGGAGAGCACACAAGCCGATGGTTTTGCCTGGTCTTGTCCATACCTGCCGACAATTACGATTTTGTGTAGCAGATACGGATTTTGACATCAAAACTACCGGCGGCTTGTCACTTCAAAATTACGGCGAGAAAAAACCAATAACAAAGTGTGTTCATGGCGCCCTTATAAAATTGCTCTGTAGACTTGCAACCATACAGAGCCTTATAGAACATGGCTCTTGCTTGCACAATTGTCTCGCGCGTGGCCTTTCCCCATTGGCCAGCAACGTTGTGGGGGGAATATTGGACCAATCAGAAGCGCTAAGAAACTTAGTTTGGATGTCTTCTCTTCATTTGTTATGCTGCAGCTCTCCTCTCGAGTCGAGGCATCAGCTGCCGACAGAAAGTTTGCTTTCGAACCAAATCTTAATCACACAAGCAGAGAGACTGGTTAATGTACTCCTATAATCTGTTGTATCTCTGAAACAAATGTCCTCCTCTGTTCGTCATAGTATTATCCATCTTGTGTACTGTCGCTGTAGTTTTGACATAGTGAGCCACCGTCAAAAATAACTGTTTCAGAAAGGTAAATGGGGCACCTAGTCTCCACCCCTTCCTGCGGTGGCTTGTGGGGCTGGCAACGCAAAAACTTTTGGGACTGTGCTTGTAAATGGACTCTGATCCAAAGATATTTTCCTGACCCAGCTCGATTTTCCCCGTCGATCACACATATGCGGGGGTGCCTCAGTAATTAATAACAACCACATGGTAGTGCTTGTTGAACTTCACGTGGCAAGCGATTTTTGAGTTGTGTGTGTGCAAAAATATTTAATTTATTTGGGACTACACAACAAGACGTCGCATGTCCGACGTGCAGCCACTTAAGCCACGGTGGCAGCCCGGTAGGGTTGGCTGTGCCTCGGTTCACAGTCAGATATGACGAGGCGCACGTGGTAGTCTCCACACAGTTTTGCACAAAAAGCTTCAAATAACGTTTCTTGCGTGGCCGAAAATGATGGGGGGGGACGTGGTCTTACGACGCAAATCCAAACCTTTCAAATTCAACTGTCATTGCATATGTGAAATCCCGGAGCACATGCCAAACGGGATGAGGATTTAGCTTGACTCGCTCCATTAACTCGCACTCAAAATTTTGAGCGATCCAGCCCCGTTGATCGGACAGTAGACCAAGGCGTGACTTAGGCTGCCCCATTGACTTTGAGGAAAGGTTAGCCTGTATGGGAATAGGTGAATTGCGTCTCAGTTGCTTAAATCCCTAAACTTATGATAATAAATAGAAGGACCTGAGGTCTGTCGTAATGATTTCACCCCAATGTTTCGTCGTTATTTGTCGGCAGTATGTAGTTGTGCTTGTTTTGATATGGGACCGACCACGAGATTACTTCCGACATGAGAAAATGATTGTTGTCGATTGGGACCGCGCTATACAATTAAAGACAGATTAGCAGCAAAAACTAAATTCGGTTTCCCTTTGCGGGCCGGATCCATTTTTAACTCGGGAAAATAACGCGATAGTTCTAACGGTTGTGGCTCGGAGTAGGTCTACATCCGTTAACCTACCATGACACCGTATAGAAATACTGTTCGACCCTCCTTGAGTTCCATGGCCAATCTGTGGAACAGGTGTAAACCGGTCTTGCGTCATTACCAAATGCATCACCTCCACGACTACCGTAATCACGTTGTATGGCAAAATCTATTAATACAATAATAAATTCTCCTATCATCATATATGTGCCGAAAACAGTGGAACAGATAGCCCAACTCATGACGGCAGATGAGGGTAAGGATTTAAAGGGGACATAGGCCTTACTATTATGCAGAGAAGTGGGAAAAAAAAAAAAAAAAAAAGAAGCGATGCCCCTCAAAAAAGTACCGTCGGAAATTTCCGAAGCGGCCTTCCATTAGCACCCGTCCCTCAGTAGAGCCACTACATGACGCATTTTGTTATGAATGAATGGCTGAAAGTGTGATTTTGATGTTCGCCCCCAACGTTAATAAATTAAACCTGATATCATCCTAGCTAAGATAACACTTGTCTTTATCTTTTTTCTTCACTACTGCTGATGCTTCTTTCCACAGTAGGTGACAAACAATCACCATTTATTAATATTGGGGGAGATGATGTAAGAATCCATTACAATTCAACTTTTTGTTCATAAAAATCACTGGAAATGGCATCGGGTATTTTATAATCAAATTATATTACATTTTCTCCTACATGTACCTTCTACGCTAAAAAAATAATCAGGCAAATGCTTCAATTTCAGCTCTTAAACACCCCCAAGTGGACCAAATGCTCTGTTTGGCTGGTACAATAGGATAACTTCATAGCCACTTAGGGCCTACTAGCCAGGACTGGTGGTATGTTTGACTAGGTAAGATTAACAGCCATATTTGGCCTGGTGAATCAGTAAAGTTAATTTAGCGGCATCATCCAGCACACTATATCATAGCATTTTATTGGTGGTTATGGTGTGAAAACAAACAAAAAAACACATCTTTCATGAAAGTTTAATTAATTATGGTAGCTCAAAAGTACTGTGAAGAGCAAGATAAAAACTATGTTGCCAGATACACGGGATGTTAGGTTGAAATGCATTAAAATGCAGGAAATTACATCTAAGGAAAGCTCATTTTTTTCCTGGGGGAGGACCCCCCTGACCTTGACTGAATGAAGTGTTCATATCTTCCCTGTTGACATTTGGCAACCCTAGGTGTATTAGGGCAGGACTATGCAAAACAAAGTAGCCACTCAGATGGTGCCCTCCAGGCGACCCCGTTGCTTTGCCATGCCCCTGTTGTTTTTACGGCCGTGACTTGCCGCACCGCGATAAAATTGCTACTCAAATTTTTTTTTAAAGCGTTGGCAGGTATGCTTGTCTATCATTCACAGTATTGTACAAAAGTGAATTGCCGCGGTTGTGTAATGGCTGTGCTTGTTGGATTGTTTTGGAATGTTGTACTGGTTCTTGTTTGGCAATTTTGTTCCTTTGCATCTTGCTGCCTGATTTTGACCACCCGGTAGCACCACCAACTAAAGGTGGCTTCTCAACTCTCCCTGTATCCAATAGCCAGCAATGGCTCAAGCTGCTTTGGGCGCTTAGCCTACTTCTTGCTCCGATCACATCCCAAACTCTTTTGGCCCGATCAAGAGTGTAGTGTATTACATGCCTGTGTGTTGTGCTGTGCGGTGCTTTTACTGCGCGGTCGGGGAGACAGGGACAGGGGTCACTGATCGGAGATGCACCTGATCCACAGGTCGAAAATGGCAAGAAACATCTAAATTATTTGAAAGCCCGGTCAACCTCTTCACGAGTATGCATCGCATAGCCTAGTCAAAGCATTTCTTCTAATTTCACATCATTGCACACTGCCCATGCATGGAAGAGACCAAAACTGTCAAGGCAGCTGCGGATTTGCTCTTGACCCCACGCCACTCACCTCCAAATCAGGTGGCATCTCACTTCCGCAAGAAGAACTTAATAATGTCAAAGTGAGATGTTAAAGAAAAAAAAGTTAAATCTAGCCATCCTTGTTTAGGCTACATAGTCTACAACATGAGGAAGTTATTCAGATGTGATTCGCCATTCCTCACCCTAAAAGTGATTAGAACGCATGAAATTGCATCTAAAAAAACTGATTTTTTTTTTCACAGCACCCCCCTGAGACAAAACCTGCGTCCCTGGCTTCGCTACTGTGGCTGAATCATGTAAAACCGTACCCTGTGAAAGGCGCTGCTTGTCGAGCAGGGAAATATTGAAGCTGCGCTGGTGGAAACTCTCTCCACTTTGTATGTTTACAGTAGTAACAACTCTGACATTGGTTATTGAAATGGGAAGTGTTTATTACCATTATTATTATTATTATTATTATTATTTATTAATATTCTTGTATAATTATTTGTACTTAACACGTAAAAAACGTGAAGGCACTGTGTCTTGGTGACAGTGGAGTTAAAAGGCATCCCATGCAGCCGCAGAGGTAGATTCTTGCGGCTTCACATAGGTATCACTGATTATCGATAGGGCACATAATAGTGCAGACAACCGCCATTGATGTAGGCTACTCTGACTGTTCTCATGATGGGTCGTTCATCTTACCAATTTTACATTATTATTTTTTTTTCCTGTAGGGGTGAAGGGGAGCGGAGGGCCATGGGGAAAACAAAATTGAAGTGGGGGGAGGGGCCATGGGGAACAAATTAATTGAGGTGGGAGGGGGGGGCCTATGATTTTTTTTTTTGACCGGATTCCAGCGCACCAGCCCTCCCCCCCCCGGTAAATAACGTTACAGTCCCTAAGCAAGGATTATGTAGGCCTACATTTAAAGCGTGGACGGGAGAAGGAATGTCACCAAAAGTTGTGCATCGTGTCAGGTAAGAAGTGGATTCTTGTTTCTTTGCTGTGGAGATTGGATTCGTAGAGGCTAGAAGCGTGTATTGGTATGCTCTTGCCATGTTGCTGGTGGAAAGGTATTCTAGCTTCGCCTCGGAGTTGGCTATTTGGGTGAATCTGAAGGAGAGCACCGCGTATGGTTTGCCCTGGCTTGTCTATTCTCACAGTTCGTCAAAGTTGAATTTGCCGCGGTTGTGTAATGGCTGTGGCTTGTTGGATGTTTTGGAATGTTGTACTGGTTCTGTTTTTGCCAATTTGTTACCTTTTGCTTCTTGCTGCTGATTTGACCACCATAGCACCACCAACTAAAGGTGGCTATCTCACTTCCCTGTATCAATAGCCAGCAAATCGGCTCAAGCTGCTTTGGGCGCTTAGCCTACTTCTTGCTCCGTCCACATCCCAAACTCTTTGGCCGTCAGAGTTGTTAATTACATGCCTGTGTGTGTGCGTGCGTGCTTTTATGCGCGGTCTGGAGGGAAGGACAGGGGTCGGAATCGCGATGCACCTGATCCACAGTCGAAATGGCAAGAAAATCTAAATTTATTTGATGCGCGGGTCACCTCTCACGAGTGCATCGCATAGCCTAGTCCAAAAGCATTCTTCTAATTTCACACATTGCACACTGCCCATGGCTGAAGAGGACAAATCTGTCAAGGCCAGCGCGATTTGCTCTTGAACACGGGCCTCACCTCCAAATCAGGTGCGCGTCTCACTTCCGCGAGAAGAATTTAATAATGTCAAAGTGAGATGTTAAAGAAAAAAAAAGTTAAATCTAGCCATCCTTGTTTTAGGCTACATAAAACATGAGGAAGTTATTTCGATGTGATTCGCCATTCCTCACCTAAAATTGATTAGAAACGCAGGACAATTGCATCTAAAAAACAGATTTTTTTTTCACAGCCCACCCCCTGCGACAAAAACCTGGTTCCCTGGCTTCGCTACTGTGCTGACATGTAAACGTTACCTGTGAAAGGCGTGCTTGTCGAGCAGGGAAATATTGAAGCCTGCGGATGGGAAACTCTCTCACTTTGTAGTTACAGTGTAAAACTCGGACATTGGTATTGAAATGGAAGTTTTTATTTACCATTATTATTATTATTATTTATTATTAATATTATTATTATTATTATTATTTGTACTTAACACGTAAAAAAAGTGAAGGCAATGGTGTCTTGGTCGACAGTGGAGTTATAAGGCATTCCCATGCAGCCGCCGCAGAGGTAGATTCTAGGGGCTTCTCATAGGTATCCACTGATATCGTTAGCACATATAGTGCAGGGGACAAACCGCCCTTGATGTAGGCTTCTCTGACTGTTCTCATGATGGGTTGTTCATCTACCAAATTTTACATATTATTTTTTTCTACCTGTAGGGGAGGGGCCATGGGAAAACAAAATTGAAGTGGGGGGAGAGGGCCATGGGGAAAAAATTGAGGTGGAGGGGGGGGGGCCATGGATTTTTTTTTTTAAACCCAATTCCAGCGCACCAGCCCTCCCCCCCCCCTAATAAGACTCCCCAAGCAAGGGATTATGTAGGCCACATTAGCGTGACGGGAAAAGGGGAAGTCCCAAATTGGATGGTCAGGGAAGAAGTGATTTTGTTTCTTTCTGGAGATTTTTTCGTAGAAGCGGTATTGGTTGCCTTGCCGTTGTGGTGAAAATAGTCTACAGCCCCGGAGTTGGGTAGGGGGGGAAACTGAAAGGGGGGAAACACAGCCGATGGTTTGCCCCGGCTTTCTAAACCCAGTTGTCAAGTTTTGCCGCGTGTGTAAGCTGGCTTGTTGGATGTTTTGGGGAAATTTTTTACTGGTTTTTGTTTTGCCCAATTTTTTTCCTTTTTGTCTTCGGGGTGATTTGACCCCCATGCACCACCAATAAAAGGTGGCTTTCTCCTCTCCCTGTAAATGCCAGCAATGGCTCAAGCTGCTTTGGCGTTAGCTACTTCTCTCCATCACATCCCAAACTCTTTGGCCGTAGAGTGTAATTCATGCCGGGGTGGGGGCGTGCGTGTTTTTAAAAGCGCGGTCGGGGAAGGACGGGGGCCCTGATCAAAATGCCACGATCCCAGTCAAATGGCAAGAAAACTAAATTTTTTAAAGCCCGGTACCTCTCACGGTGCATCGCATAGCCTAGTAAAAGCTTTTTTTAAATTTCACACATTGCACATGCCCATTAAAAGGACAAACTGCCCCGGAGGCGATTTGCTCTTAAAAACCCGCCCTCACCTCCAATCAGGTGCGCGCTCACTTCCCCGGAAGAAATTTAAAAATGTCAAAGTGAGATTTAAAGAAAAAAAAAGTTTTTAAACTACCATCCTTGTTTTGGCTACATAACATGAGGGAAATTTTTAGTGTTTCGCCATTCCTCACCCTAAAAAAATTTATTGAAACCCGGAAAAATTTCATCCAAAAAACGATTTTTTACAGCACCCCCCGGAAAAACCTCGTCCCTGGCTTTGCTACTGCTGAACGAAAACGTACCCGTGAAAAGGCCTGCTTTTTTCGGCGGGGGGGAAATTTAAACCGCTGGGGAAAAATCCTCCACTTTGTGTTACAGTAAACAACCGGACATTGGGATTTAAAAGGAAGTTTTTTTTTACCATTATTATTATTTTATTATTATTAAAATTTTTATTTTTATTTTTTACTTAACACTAAAAAAAGTGAAGGCATGTTCTTGGTGACAGGGGATTTAAAAGGGACCCATGCCCGAGAGGGTAATTCTAGCGGTTTCTCATGGGTTCCCTGATACGATACACATAATGGCAGACAACCCCCCTTTGATTAGGCTACTTGACTGTTCTCATGATGGTTTTTTCTCTACCAATTTTACATATTATTTTTTACCTTAGGGAGGGCCGGGGGAAAACAAAATCGAAGGGGGGGAGGGCCTGGGGAAAAAATTGGGGTGGAGGGGGGGCCATGATTTTTTTTTTTGACCGGACTTCAGCGCACCAGCCCCCCCCCCGGTAAATAACTACAGTCCCTAAGTGGCTTTTAAAGTTATCCTATGTACCAGCCAAACAAGCATTGGTCACTTGGGGGGTGTTAAGGAGCTAAAATTTGAGTAAGAAATTGAAGCATTTCCCTGATTATTTTTTTGGCTGTAGAAGGTACATGTAGGAAAGGTAAAATTTGATCATAAAAATCACTGAATGGCCTCGGTATTTTAAAAACAAAAAGTTGAATTGAAATGATTCTTACATCATCCCCCCAATACTAATAAATGGTGATGTTGTTCACCCCTACTGTGAAAAGCATCAGCAGTAGAGAAAAATGATAAAGACAAGTGTTATCTAAGCTAGGAAAATATCAGGCTAATATTATTACCTTGGGGGCTACATCAAAAAACACTTTCAGCTTCATTCAGTGCAAAATGCGCATGTATTTGGCTTACTAGGGACGGGGGCTAATGGTCAATGCGCTTGAACTTGCACAGTAACTCTGAGGGCATCGCTTCCCTTTTTTTTCACTTCTCTGCATAATAGTAGGCCTAAGCCTATCTACCCTCATCTGCCGTCATGATTGGCTATGTTCACTGTTCGGCCACATATATGATGATAGGATATTGTTTTTATTAATAGATTACCATACGTGATTAGGATAGTATCGTGGAGTGATGCATATTTGGTAGACGCACGACCTGTTACACCTCAGAAGGGGCCATGACTCAGGGGGGAACAGTATTCCGGTGTCATGGTAGGTTAGGGATGTAGACCTACTCCGAGCACAACCGTTAAAAACTATCGCTTTATTTCCCCGGGGTTAAAATGACCCGGCGCAAAGGGAACCAAATTTTAGTTTGCTGCTAATCTGCTAATTTATAGCGCGGTTCATCGACACATTTTCTCATTTCGGGAGTAATCTCGTTTCGGTCCAAAATCAAAACAAGCAACAACATATTGCCGTCAAATACGGCGAAACATTGGGTGAATCATTACGACAGACCTCGCCTTTATTTATTTTCATAAATTTAGGGGTTTAGCAACTGGACGCAATTTACTATTCCATACACTATACAGGCTACCTTTCCCCAAAGTCCATTTAACCTTTGAAAAAGGTGATTTTGACGGTGCTCACTTGTAAAACTACAGCGACATACCAAGATGGATAATACATGATGACAGGAGGAGGGCACTTGTTTCAGAGATTATAGGATAGGGTACATTAACCATCTCTCTGCTTGTGTGATTCCGAAGCAAACTTTTTGTCGGACCAGCCGATGCCCAGGCTCGAGAGGAGCGCAGCATAACAATGAAGACATCCAAACTAGCGCCCCTGTTGGGCATATTCCCCCCCACACGTTGCTGGGCCCAAAGGAAGGCCAGCGGAGACAAATTTCAAACAAGCCATGGCTACGGCTCTGTCTGGTTGCAAGTCTACAGCGCAATTTATTAGGGCCCATATACACTTTGGTTTTTCCCGTATTTTGAAGTGACAGCGCCGTAGTTTGATGTCAAAATCCATATCTGCTACACAAAATAAGTAATGGTCGGCAGGTATGGTATTTGGTTACAGTCCCTGGACAAAGGGGGGGTTAGGTGCCTTGCTCAAGGGCAATTCATCCATGGTTGAGATGTAGGGAAGGTCAGGGGGGGATTCAAACCTGCAACCTCTAGATTGAAAGACCAACTCTCTAACCGCTAGGCCACGGCTGCCCTATAACACAGAGAATGTGTCTCTTTAAGACTTCCCCTGTTCCATTGTGGAGCATAATAAAAATCTGAAAAAAACTCCCCAGACTAAACGTCCCGTCTACATTTAAAGAAAAACCCCACACATGTTCCCCTGTCTTTGTAGGGGCCCGGGGGAAACATGGGCCCCTTTTTCAAAAAAAGGGTCATGTTCCCGCATTTTTTTTCCAATTTTCCATTTGCCTTCCCAAAACCACCCCTAACCTAACCCCCAGTACTGCAATTTTTCGAGTTGTAAATTTGTGCCCGACCAAAACTATCCCTAAACCTAACCTGTCAGAGGTGCAAAACAACCATCGGGAGCAGTTACTTTGGAAGCAGGACTTTTTTTTTTTTTAAAAAAGGGTTCAAATTCCCCGGGTTTAGGGAAAATAGGGGCCCGGGGAAATAAATGACCCCCGGTGCTACTGTCGACGGACTCGGCACGGTGGTTTAAATTGCCCCCACCAACTCCCCCCTCTACCCAACCCTCTCAACAAGCGATTTTTTAATTGGCGCCTGCTAAAATAGTTTTTATTTGGGCACATACAGAAACCCCCATTGGGTGCACCTCTCCTAGTTTTTTTAAAATTTTCACATGCACGACTGACGTTCCTCACCATAACGGCCGCACGGATGCAGCCAATGCTTCACTTCAAATGTTTGTAAAAGACGGGAAAAAGTGTTGGGTTGTGTGTGGGTGTGTGTGTGTGGTGTGGGGTTGTGTGGTGATGAGGGGGTGATGAGTGAGGAGTGAGTGAGTAGAAAGAGAGAGGGGAGAAGAGAGAGAGGAGAGAGGGGGAGAGAGAGGGGAGAAGAGAGAGTCAGTGTGTGACCTGTTTTTGCATGATGCAAAAAAAGGGAACCACCATGTAACCAGCAGGTTAGATGATGGCCTGCCCCCTTATTTGCAATATCTTTTTCAGCGTAGAAAGAATTGGTAAATATTAATTTGGGAAAGGGGGATATTTTTGGGACAGCCCGGCAAAAACCCTCATTGGACTGAAGTGTTTGACGGAGCAGCACCCAGACTGACGAGGTAGATCTCACCCCTAAACAACTCCTGCTACTGGTCACAGACTTGTTAAGGTGAGTACTGCTTTAGTCTGTATGTGTATTTTAACGCTAATATCGCGAGAAAAAAACACATACAAAGCATTTCTACTCCATTTGTAATATCTGTTTTTGTGCACAGTATTTCTTATGTGTTAAGACTTTTGTGTGACCTCTTCTAGGTGTTCCTCTCAGCATCCACAGAGATGGGGACTTTCCTGTGGCTGATGCTTCTGTTCCCAGGTCAGTTATGGTCATTTATTGCAAGTCAAAGAGAATGCAACAGTGATGATCCGACTAGATTAATAGACATAGTGGTCTGGTCGTGGATTTGATCGCTGACATCACCTTAAGATCGGTCAAAGAAAATGCAGCTCACTCTGCATCATAAAATGCAATATTGTACATTGAGGCCTAATCCACACCAAGACGTCGCGGAACGGAAGCGAGACGAATGAGGAGACAAATGAGGTCTGTTCTACTCTCTGCCTTTCACACTGCGCGGCCAGTCCTGTTCAACACACAGATATGTGTCCATATATTTTCACCGACGCTGGTAAAAATCGCTTCTGTCCTGTGGCGCTTCAACGCCTTGGTGGGAAAGCGGCCTTACTCTACTTCTTGTTTAATCAATGTCAACTCACGTTTTCTTGAGAAAGTGGCTAAAACGGTTTGTAATGTTGACCGAAAAAAAACTAAGTGAATTTACAAAATTTATGGTTTCCTTGTAAAAAGGTCTTGGCTTTTCAGAAAGCACAAGGCCAATTCCCATTTTGTTTTTTTTCAGAAATCGGGCTTTTCTTGATCATACCTTTTTTTTGTCAACACATCAGACAAAATTTAAAAAAGAAATTAAATTGTATTGTTTGGTTGCTATGTTCTGGAGTTTTTAAGTGATTTTGTGATTTTTGTTCCCACATATCCCTTTAAATGTTGAAAATTCATTTTTTTTCTATTTTTTACTTTTTCATTGTTCAAATTTTAAAATTTTGTCCCGTCATCAATTCTACTTAACCCCCTAAATAGAACAAAAAATTTTTTGAAATTTTCCAAATTTCTGTCCCAAAATTGGCTTTTACTTTTGTATTCAACCATCCTAAGGAAAATTTTGAACCGCTTTCTTTTAAAATGCCCCATTCTTCTTAGGGGTGGGGATTTAAAAGGGGGTTATCCCTATTTTGGGGCTTAGTACAGTTAAAATCGTTGGTGGGGAAAAAAGGTGGTAAAGTGTTTATTTTTCATGAGCCGTTTTTTGCTTTAAGACAAGTTAAAAGAGGGAATATGTCGCTAAGTAGTGAAAGTAAATGGACCCGTGTACATTTTAAAGCCCAAAATAGTGGCTTCCCCTTTTAAGAATGACGGTGGTGAATAAATTGGAGGGGTGAAAGTGGTAAGGGGGGATTTTTGGCTTTTTGACGGGACCCGGATCTTTGGCTCGCCCTTTCAAAGAGCTTCAAAATGGCTTTTTTGGTCTTTTTTTAAATTATTTTGGGTTAAAGGGAAATATTTGTCCACTCAGGAATTTTGTCCAAACCCAACAACTATTATTCCCCCTGTTCAAAAGACTTTTTTTTCCCCCTTTTTGAGGTAAACAATTGTGTTTTTTTCCCAAATTAATTACTCTGGCAAGGTCATGCTTAAAGATGAAAAATAAACGAAAACAACGGTCGAGTGGCTCCCCGCTGTGTCCGGTTCCCATCGACCTTCAGGGAGCCGTTCAAAAAACGGTGTTCTAAAATGCCACCTCTAAAGGGCCTAATTTTTACTCTTTTGCAAAAAAAATCCCCCTCTAAATAATGGCATTTTGCATAAACAGCTTATTTTGTGTGGAAAGTTGTTTGTGTTTGTTTTTTTTTCATTAGGGTTTCTCTAGGGGAGGTCAGGTTTTGAAAAGGGGAAAAAAACGGGTTTTAAGTTTTTCAAACCCAAAATTGAGGGTATTATCATGAGTAGGTTTTGGGTGTGCATGAAATTATTGGAAAAGGCCCCCTGTTTAACACTTTTAAAAAAATGGGCTCTTTCTTGTTTTGTCAAAGGGGAAAGACGAAAAAGTAAAAAACTTTTACTGTTTTTAAAAGTGAATTATTTAAAAGAATTCAACAAAATGTAGATCTTTTTGTATGTATATTCTTAAAAATGTCAAAAACCGTAAAAGTTTTTTTTGGTGAACCCCATCAGATGTACCCCTTGGTTTTTTGGAAAAAAAAAACCTCCAAAGCATCCAGGAGGTAGAGCTGAGGGGCGCTGGGATTTTGGGGGGGGGCAATTTTTCAATATAGTTTTCAATAAATAATTGCAAATAGGCCTCCCGACAAGTCCATATGTCTAGCAGCTTTTTTTAACTAAGGGGCCTACTATTTTGACAAAAGCTTACTGCTTTCCGCAGAAAAAAGCTATAGATCTCTCCTCTCCTCCCACCCACACACAACACCCACCCCACACACCCCACACACCACACACACCACACACACAGGATTCAAACAGGGGTCTCGATATACCACACCCCAATGGGAAAGCAAGAGGGAGAGGAGAGTTGGAGGGGAGAGGAGAGAAAGGAAGGAGAAAAAAGGGGGAGAGGAGTGGGGAGGGAAGGGGGGGGGAGAAGAAGGGGGAAAAGAGAGGGGAAGGAGAAAAGGAGGAGTGGAGAGGGGGGGAGAGGACCCAAAGGGAAAGGGGGAAGGAGAGGGAGGGAAAAGGAAAAGGGGGAAGGAATGGGAAAAAAGGAAGGGGGAGAGGAAAGGAGAGAAGAGGGAGAGGGGGAGGGGAAAGGGAGGAAAAGAGAAGGGAAAAAGATAAAAGAGGAAAAAGGAGGAGTTGGGAGAGGAGGAGAGGACTCAGGGAGGAGAGGGGAGGAAAGAGAGGAGGGAGTGGGAAAAGGAGGGAAAGGAGAGAAGGGGGGAGGGGAGAGGAGGAGAGGAGAGGAAAAAGGAGGGGGAGAAGAGGATATGAGGGGAGGTAGGGGAGATTTTGAACCCCCTTTCCAGCCCACTGCTCTCACAACACCCACACCCCACAACACCCCAACACACAAAAGGGTTTCAAAAGTGATTCACAAAAAACCACACAGCGCGAAATGTAGACTGGCACCGGCGGATGCTCAAGAAAACCGGGGTTCAAAAACGGTGATATAGCCACTAAACCCACGGGAAAAAAAAAGGGGTTTGTGATGCTTTCGGTACGAACTGGTTTATCGTGCAAATGTGGGCCCCAAATCATTATACGGGGGCTAAAAGCGTTGGGGGGAAAAAGGGTTGGGCGGGAAGCAATTTAAACGAAACGTTTTTAAAACACCTTCGATTGGTCACCAAATATTTTGGGCTGTCATTCGTTATGCCTACACCTTGGAATTAAAATCAGAGTCTTGTAGTTCAGGGTATTTTGATTTACCTAAACGGTACCTTAAAACTTTACAAACAGTTACCGGGCACTGGAATCCGGTGCCCTTACAAAAGCTCCCCACTGGAAAAAGAATCAGGGGGATTCTCCCCTCCCCCGGGTCTCCCAAAAACGGCTTCCACCATGGAAAATTTGGGCCTACCTGAAAATCGTGCATCAGGTCCGCGCAGTTTTTTCCCTCATTTGGGGTTTTGGGATGCTAACGTTTTTGGGGGGTGCTGTTCTCCAAAACCCCCCAAACGTCGCCCCAAGCCAAAGCAATTGGCATTGAATATATAGCCGCGAGGATTTTTGGGTTTTGCAGGCCCTAGCCTTGTAAATTTTTAAGTCGTAAAATCCCTGCGAATGGTCTTCCCCCCATTCTCGCCGGTTGCAAAAAAACACAGGGGGAAACAACAATATTTTCGGCGGTTTTTTACCCCTCACTTTGAAAATGATCGGGAGTTTTCTGCCGCCCTATAGAAAACCCCTTTGCTCTGTCGGGGCCTCCATTCTTTATACATATTTTCCCTTGGGAAATCCACTTTGAGAATGCTCTTAGTTTCTTTGAAACCATTGTAGCAGCAACGTGAACAAGCTACCAAAACCCGCTGACGATTTTTAATTCAGATTCGCTTTTTGAGTAACTGTCCAGCAAGACTCAAAACCCCGAAAGGGGTCTGCGGCCAGGTATTTGGGCCCCCCATTGTATCTTTCAGGGGCGTTATCCAAAACGTCCAGAGTAAAGAAGATAATCACAGTAAAATTTTTAAAAAATTTCAGTGAAAAAAGGGCAACCTACATATTTATTTAATGTATAAAAAAATTTAAACATATTTCCAGGGGTTTCATTTAGAACGAGCAACTGGGGCTGCGCGCAACTTTGTTTAAAGGGGTTGCCCAATCCGGGGTGAGGCCAGTTCAAATTGCCCAAAAAGCGTATTCGGAGCAATTTGACGAAAGGGCAAAAAATTTTCGATTTTTTGGCCCGGAAAAAGATTTTGAAAAAAGGTGAAAAATGTTTAAATACTGCTCAAAAGGTGTATGGTGCGTGCTCGAAAACAATAGCTGTTATTGTTTCTATTATTCACTTAACTGCATCTTCTTTTTTATTGGGGGCGGTGAGGGCCCTGCCCCCCCTGCCGTATTTGGGTGCATGCCTGGGCGAGATCATTTTTGGGTACATTATTTTTAAATGCCGTAGTTTTATTTTCCAGCACAATTTTGTAAATATGGAACGTGATGGCCCCCAAAATGCGGGGGTGACACTGGGTGGGAGACAAAAAAAAAAACTCTTTTACATATTATCAGTTTGTTACATTACCATTTTTATTTTTTTTCTGTTTTTTGGGTGTTCTAATTTTCTGAAAAGTATATATTTAAATTAACATTAAGTATATAAAACTATTAAACCCAGACGGGTTTTAAAGGTTAGGTTGGGACAGTACCCCGTGTCCAAAAAAATTAACAAATTTTGGGGCAAAATAAAAGTTTCAGGGGCTCGTGATGGGGGAAAAATGCAATAAAACTAAAGGTTTTAAAAAAGGGGGCCTTTTAAAAAAAAGCCCTTGTGGGATACCTGATTTTTTTGTCTTTTGAAAAATTGACGGGGGTGACAATAGCGGGGAACATTTTTAGCAATCAAAAATAAAGTAAAAACGTTGTACACGCCTATGGCCATTTGTACAAATGAACAACTTTAATCGGCTTCCACTCTGGTGATTTGTTCAATTTTGTTAGGTTTTTTTTTATTTTAAGTCAATTGAAATGTGTCTGTCCCTTTGGGGAAAGGGGTTTTTTTCGGGTGGGACAGTTTATGCCAGAAATAATAAAATTCACTTAGATATTTTAAAAAACGTGTATTTGGTAACAGACCCCATTCATACCCGGATATTTTGTTCGTGAAAATTTAGTTGATTTTCAAAGAATTACATTTTATGCTGGGAATGTTTTTTCCCAAAATTTCAAAAATCATGAAATATCAATTGTGCAAATTCAAAGGAAAAAATTAAACTTTTTTTCTACTTTACACTATACTAATGTAATAAAATTTAAAGGTCAGGTAATAAAAAAATTTAAATTTTTGTACAAAAAAACTGGTTTTAACCACCATTGGGAATCCCATTGGGTTTCCCTCAAAAGTTCATTTTATGCAAAACCTGTGGGCCCCAGTGTAAAAAGGAAAAAAACCATTCATATTTCTGGGAAACGTTCATGCAAATACAAAACCAAAGTTGTCAAAAATCCCTTCTCTTTTTCTGACACTTTTAGAAATAATCTCTTTCTGAGGAGAAATGCATGTAAATCAAAGGCACAAATGAAAGGGAAAGTCTTTCATTTTACCTGTTTATGTAAATGGGCCATAATGTGTCGACAGAGAATACAATTCTT
The DNA here is from genome assembly GCF_034702125.1 of Engraulis encrasicolus. Classification (NCBI taxonomy): domain Eukaryota; kingdom Metazoa; phylum Chordata; class Actinopteri; order Clupeiformes; family Engraulidae; genus Engraulis; species Engraulis encrasicolus. The sequence continues at coordinate 9,997 of NW_026945586.1, read as the reverse complement.
CATGGACACACACACACACATTAATTTAGGTCGATCAATCAATAATCAATTAAAGCAAATGAAGTTGGTAGTCTGAAGTCATCACATTTTGCAGCGTATGACTCTCATTTCAGGTGTGTGTGGTCTCTCCTCCTCTGTGCCACGTCAGTTCCATGTGGTGAAAGAGGAGAAGACCTGGGCAGAAGCTCAGCAGTACTGCAGAGAGAAGTTCACTGACCTGGCCACCATAGATGACATGGCAGAGATGGAGATTTTGAAGGGAATAATACAAGAAGAAGGCGTTACACAGGCTTGGATCGGGCTGAAGCACGGCAGCAGTTATAAGTATATGTGGTCGCTGGCTGACAGGGACTTCTATGGAGAGAATGAGGCTGAGTTCAGGAACTGGAACCCAGGAGAGCCCGGGGGGACTAGGGGAGACTGCATGTTTTTGTTAGAGGGGCGGTGGCATGACTTTCTTTGTGAAACCTCATACCTCTCCATCTGCTATGATGGTGAGAAGCCATTTTTTTTTTTTTAAGTATCCTTTATTTAACCAGGAAAGTCCCATTGAGTTAGACTAACGCGTCTTCCAGGGAGTCCTGGCCAAGAAGGCGGCTTTAAAAAGTTACATTACAGTAAAGCCGCAAGAGACAAGAGAACCACAGCTTCATAACATCTTAAACAGAATTAAACACAAGAAATTGAGCATACACAGACAACCAGCAAGCAATACTTAAAATAAAAAACAGTTTTATATTTCCGTTAATGATGACTTTAACAGGTCTTTAAAAGAATTTATGAATGCTTGAAGATGAATTAAAAGATGGAGATTGTATGTATATATGTTGATGCAAACGGACTGTGGTATGTCGTATGGCTGTGGTGAAACCCCATTTTTATTCATATGGATGTTACTCACAAACTAATAAATACTTGACGACCAACAATTATAAAATCAAATGTGTCAATGTTTATTATACAGAGTTTACATTGCAAAGTTGTGTTCTCCATTAACCATGACAATCCTATTACCACAGGAAGGAACTCTACTCACCCCTATGTGCTGATTGAAGATGAGATGAGCTGGAGAGACGCTCAGGAATACTGCAGAGAGCACTACACAGACCTGGCCAGTGTGAGGAACCAGGCAGAGAATGACCTGGCAGAAGCTGTTACACCACCAGGAGACCCACGCGCATGGATCGGCCTGTTCAAAGACGCTTGGCAGTGGTCAGATGGCAGCAAAACCCCCCTTTGCAAAATGGGCTCTGGACAAATGGGGAGAAAAACTTGTGTGGGTGAAGGGTTGTCCCCCCGGCCCCGTGGAGGGGGGGGAGGGCAGGAGCGCAAAACTTATTGTCGGAGGTGAGGCTGTCAGCCTTTTTTCTTTGACGGTTTGCAGATTTTGTGTAGTTTCAGCAAAAACCCTTCCCCCCATACCCCCGTCAGTTTTTGCCCGAATGGGCGGGGGTGCCCGCCCAATTGGGCTACTTGGGCTGAGCGGGCCGCGGGGGAAAAAAAGGCCATTTTGGGGGGTTTTTTTTGCCCTTTTTGGGCCCCCTAGGGAATTTTAAAGAATTTTTTGAAATTTTGGGGGGAATTTAGCGCATTTTTGGGGGTTTTTTTGGAAAACTTTTGGGCGGGATTTTGGGCAGACAATTTTGGCAACCTTTTGCCCAGACATTTTTCCCGTGGGGGTCATTTGGGGAAAGGGGTGGGGGCCCCAGTCTCGAGGGGTGTTTGGGGCCCCTTTGGGGGGGGTTTTTTTTCCGGTCCTCGGGGATTGGGTTTTGTGTTTTTGGGAAGCCCCAACCAAAGAATTTTGCCCTATTTTGTAAAGGAATTTAGAAAATACATTTGCAATTTCAAATTTTGTTTTTTTTGGGGTTCTAGAGGGAAAGGGGGGGGTCTTTTTTTTAAAGGTTTGGTGCCTTTTATTTTAAAGGGCCCAAAGTGCAGGGGGGGAAATCCCGGTTTTTTTTAATTTTGTACGGCCCCTTTGGGCTTTTAAAGGGCCCCGGGAAAGAAAATTTTTAAATGGCCCTTTCCCAGACATCTAAAAGAAAGCACCAAAAAAAATCTCTTTTTTTAAGTGGTTTTTTTTTAAAAAGTTACCGACCCTTTCATTGGGCCAGTTGTTGTTTAATTCTTTTTGTTTTGAACCTATCCCAAAAAGTTCACAAAAAAGCTTCAATGAAAGAAAGAGTCTCCCCAAACCCAAACCCTGACCAAAGGGAAAAGGCCCCTTTTGTCCCAAAGTAGGGGATTTTCTTGATGATGTCTGCTTTTGATTTTTATACCTTTTTTTTCCCTTTGTTTAAAAAATTTTTGTAAAAACTCAAACAGCTACTCTTTTTCCGGGTTTGGGCCCTTTATACACCAAATTTGGGAAAACTGAGATTCCTCTTTTTTGAAGTTTTATGGTGGCCTTTGGCCCCTTGTTTGGGAACGTTTCCCCTATTTTTCGGCCGCAGTCACGGACTACAGGCTGGTGCAAAGTACAATCCAGAAAGAAGGTGGATTTTAAAAGGGTCTTTTGTTTTTTTTCCGTATCCAAATTTTTGTCGGGTGAAAAGCCCCCCCTTTTGGGAAACCCTTTGTTTAGGAGCCTTGGAGCCTGAGGTTAAAAAAACAATGAAGTCCCTTAGCCCGTTTAAAAAGGGGGGAGCGCACGTCTTGCGCCAAACCTCAAAAAGAAGGGGTTTTGGGAGGGGACAAAAGCCCCCTTTAGTTGGGGCTTCAAGAAAGAAATGGTTTGCGCTGGTTTGAAGCATTAATTCGGGTTTTAAAGGGGTTCCTTACATTTGAAAAACATCCCAGAAGGGGGGGCCCCCTTTAAAAAAAATGTTAAACCTTGGCTTTTTTTAAAATTGGTTTTGTTTGGGGAACGCATTTTCAAATTTTTATTACTTTTACATTTTACTTTTGTGGGCAAATTTAAAAATTTGTCCTCGAAGAGATGAAGCAAGGGAGCCTTTCTAGACCAGATTTATAAAAACTACCCAAAAAAACAGTTTGTGAAAGTATGGGTGAGTTTTTTGCTTACGTGGCCGACAGATTTTTACATTGTTAAAAGTTTTAGAAGATTCTTTGGGCTGAATTAAAATGAGCATCGGGCCCAAAACCAAAACTTTGGTGGAATTGACGGGTGCTAATGCTCGAATTTTATTTGGGTTTTGTGTCGTGCAAGATGCCCAGGTAGAGGTTCTCCTCCTCTAAATTTTTTTAAAAGATATAGTTTTTTTTTGTATGAAGGGGGGTTTAAAAGGCAGGACCTTTCCAATGTATGAAGAACCCCTAAGATCACCTAATTTAAATTTTTTTAAAAATGATATTGGGGAGAGTATTTCGTCATCTTTTTGAATGGCATTACAGATTTCCAATTTTGGCCTACATTTTAGGCCCCCGTTTGGGTTTGTTTAAATTTAAAAGGGAAAGATTTCTTTGGGGTGTGTTGAGTAAAAGACAGAGATAAAAAAAAAAATGTTTATTTTTAAAAACGGTCCTCAATTTGGAAATTGTGTCAAAAGTTGTATTAGTTAGCTCAGTAACTTTAGTACTTAAAAAGCTTTTCAAAAGGCAGCTGTGGAAACATGTACTGTAGGTCTTTTTCCACCCTTTTCCCCTTTGGGAAATATTATATAGAAAAAACACTTTCATATGGTATATTTTATGAAGGTTTTTTTTATTTTCCTTGGGGGCCTTCTTTTTTTTTTTTGATAGGCAGGCACCCTTTAAAAAAATCTGGGCGGAAAATTTTCGGGCTAACCCCCCCCCCCCCAAACCAAATGCCAAAAGCTTTTTTTTTTCCTTCAGATTTTTTGGGGGTAACAGTTAAAAAATTTAAATCTTTTCCCCCTAAAAATTTTTTCATAATATTGTTCATGTCCTCAGAATGCTCTACAAACAGTGGGGTTTTCAAAAATTTTTTGGGGAAGTTCCCCCTGAGAAAATATTGAGGGTCTCCGGTACCACCCTTTACAACCAAAAATTAGAATATCCCCAAATTTAAAAGGGTTTTAAAATTTACTTTTGCCAAAATCAGTCAGGGAGAGGTTTTTAATGGGGAAATTTCCCTTTCCACCCGAGTTTTCTCAAGTACCACCAGTGGTACGCGTAACCCCAGTTTGAGCACCACCCCTTACATGTTTCAGTTTATAGTTGTATGTACAAAAGTGCAGTGGGAGTGGAGTGGGAGTTCAGTCAGTAGCATACAAAATGGTGCAGTATAATAAATTTTGTTTGAGTATAGTTCAGTACAGTCCCGTTTCCAAAGTACGGGGCGGTTTCAGTACAGTAGCATAAGTCGGTGGGAGTAAAGTACAGACAGTACGTACGTAGCTACGACGGGGCCCGTACGGACAGTAGCATACGTCGGGTTTCCCGTTAAGTAAAGTACAGTACTTCAGTAGCATAAAGTATGGTGGAAATCGTTTAAATACGTAAGTAGATACAGTACGGTGCAGGGCTAGTTCCCTACGTACGTGCGTATGCCGGTCTGAGTAAGGTAAGTAAGGTATATCACATTTCCGTTTTTTTACAGTATAGTACATACGGACAGTGCAATTCAGTGAGTACGTATGTCTTTTAGACGTTAGCCCTCCAAAGCCAATGGGGTTTAAAAATTTCTGTTGTTTTTAAATTTTGAAAGACCCTTTTTTTTTTTACTAGGGGAGGGGGAGGCAGGAAGGGCATGTTTTAAAAAAAGGACCACCCACAAATAAAAAATTAAAGAGCAAAAAATAAATTTAAAGGGAAGGTAGCCAAAAAAGGGCATCAGATTAAAGCCAAAAGTAGATGGAAAAAAAAGACTTTTTACCCTTTTTTCTCTTTTTAAAACAAAGTATTGTCAATAAACTGTATGGATGGTGTATTGAAAATTGATTATTAAAAATTTCCTAAAAAATTTAAATTTCCCTTAATCATCCATTGTACACTTAGGGGCTGCGATTTAATATTTTTGAACATTAAAACCGCATACATTTGCCCTTTTACAAACTGTCCCAAAACTTGATATGTAAAATGTATTATTTTACTTGATTGATAGGGAAAATTTCAGTATTTCAGTGGGGCTCCTTTGGGTTAAATTTATTGAGGGGGGCCCAAGGAATAGTAGTAGGGGTTTGGGTTTTTGTGTGGCGCGATGGTAAATGGGAATTTTTAAAATTTTTGTTTGCCTCTTTATTTTGAAGAGCAGGGTGAGGGGTCTGAACTGCTAATGCTAGCATGCTAAACATTTGGGGCCGTTATTTGGCCCCGTTCAAGGGTTTTTTTCTTTCTCCCCCAAATTTTTTAAAAACAATTTTCTTTTTGGATTTTATAGATTTTGCCCCCTGAAATTTTTTAAAAATCTTAATGAAAGTTGATTTTAAAAGCTAATTTCCCCGGGAAAAAAGCTTCAATTGTTGAGGGATCCATTCGACCATGGTTTTTTTGTTTTTCCCGTTTTTTAATCTAAATAAGGGCAATATAACATTTTTTTTTTGGTTTAAATTTTGCCCCCTATTTTCCCAATTTTAGTTTGTTTCATCACCCCCACAAATAGGTGGATTGGGCCAAAAACACCCTTATGTCCAGGAAATACAGATTTTTCTACTATTGGGTGGTTTTTGGGGAGCCATCTTGGATTTACCCCATAAAAATGACCTTAATGACATTGAAATTTGGGGCACCCCTTCTGAAATGATGGAGAACACCCTAAGGAAGGTCTACACCGATTTGGTGCTTCTATCCAGCGCGTAACGATTAGGCCCTTTTTGGACGCTAAGAGACCCAGCTATTAGGAGACCCAACTTGAACACGAGCTTTTGCATTGAGTGGGCGTGTTTTGCGTTATCTTGGTTTGATTCAGTATTTTTGGTTAAAGTTTTCACCGTGGGTGTGTATGTTCTGAAAGCCCAGTTTGTCGTCAGTAGCTAGCCCGGCCCCCGGTCCCGCCCCTCACGATTGAGGCCGGTCCGCAAAGGCCGGTCCACCTTGGGTCACTTGTAGATTCAGGTCCGCTAGACTGCCCCTGGGAGCAAATTCAATTTGCGGCCTCTAGATTTCTAGGCTAAATAGTACGGCCCTTGAAGGACTTTTGCACCCTGGGAGAATTTGAAGTGGCCGCTTGAATGAAAGAGGTTAGCCACCCTGGTCTGAACTATCCACACCAGGCCCAGCAGGTTGCGAGTTTTAATCCTAGAAGGTCAGCTATGTCCTTAACAAATTTCCACCTCTGTTCTACACCAAAGGACCAAATCTCCACACACTTGTGTCTACGAACATTTCTTGCTATTTCTAGACATCCGAAAGAAAGCATGAAATCTCATTTTAAGTGGTTTCCTCTCCAAGTTACAGACCGTTTCATTGGGCCAGGGGTGTGAATGTTGGATTTGTTCCGTTATTAAGACCATAGCGTAACAGATGTACAATGCTGGCGTAACAGGCGTACATTGCTGGTGGATACTATGTGTAGAAAAATGTTCATGCTTGCTCTAGATATTCTCACAGCTTCACAGAAGTCCCTCGAGGTTGACTTTATTGAGGTTTGTTGCTGAGCTCTCTGTCAGTCTTCAGAAGACATATTTGTACTTAACATAGGCTTAAAGGGCAAATTATAGTTCAGCAAACGGCGCCTGTTGCTTATGGTCGCTAACCACTGTTGATGTTATAGATCTGCGCACGAGGTCTCATGTCGTTAGCTACATTTGGCTACATAGCTACAAGGCTACAGTACAGTAGTCAGACTGCAGGCATTGTGCCGCGAGTGCTAAACTGATGTATTGTTTGTTTGTTACTTACTAATTCAGTCATTGTAGCTTCATTTATTAACACAGACTAGAAAGAAAGCGTTTGTATTCCACAGAATATTGACAGTTTGGCTCTCGTAAACTACCGGAGAACTGTGCCGCCACGAGAACGAGGAAGTAGCGAGACGATCACAGCGCCTTTTCTCTGCGACCTTCGCAACCGTCTGTCGCGTAGTCAGGATTTTTTTGAGGCGCGCACAACGTTGCAGAGCCTCTGCGCGGGGGTGTGGTCGCGCACAGACGTTGCACAGGCTCTGCAACCGTCAGCGCCAATAAGTATAAATTGGCCTTTACAGTAGGTGTTTTGTTCTTACTGCGGCCTGGAATGACCCAGTGGTAATTTACCCTCTTCTAGATTCAGCTCTTTTAGATTGCATTTGGTCCCCAAAATAGTCATTAAGTGTGAATTACTCTGCTTTTAAACCTTGTTTTGAAATACTGCACAGTACAAATTGCTTAGCTTATATTTATATTATTTCACAATGCTTCCATTACTATGTCAGAATCGTCACTATTCTCATGAACGGCCATCTGGGCACTTTGCTCTGAAATGTGCGTTAACGGCGATATCAAACTGAATGTCTCATTAAGTTACATGCTACATCGGCTAGCCTAAATGAACACAATCCATGCTTCAGCCACGCCTATTTGGCTATATTATTTGAACAGCCGGCAACACAACACATTTTCGGCATGTTGCGCGTGAACAACTCTCGCCTACAGTTCCTCCCCCCCCCAACACCACCAATTGTCTTGTTTCCCCCCACAAAAGGGCGTAACGCACATGGAAAATATCATGACGTTCATGAGTATAGGACATAACCGGAATGCACAACAGTACCCTTTTTAATATATGTTCTATGTCTGCCCAGTCTTGCACTCATATGTCTGTATGGGTATTGTAGGCTACAGGTTCTCTAGGTGTAATGTATGTATACTGTCTATGTCTAATTGTCTATGTCCACATCTAGAGTCTAGAGTCTATCTAGTCTGGAGGGAATTCGTGAAAATTGTTCAATTCGTGACAAGTTTCTGATTTTTTGCAGGGTGTTAGGTATGGGTCTAAAGTTTCCAAAAATCATTGGATGCAAATTGGCGGCGCTCCCTATAGCCATGAAATACAAAATAGCCTTATTTTTATCCGAAATTGTTCTATAATGCAACGTTTTACAATCTATTTAATGAAATGGTTGTTATGCCAATACCATATTACTACGTCTGCATGGGAAAGTAAGAAACATAATTTGAATTATTTGTATGACCAGTGCAAGTAAATTGACAATAAAACCGACTTGACTTGACTGTGTAGCATCATGCATGATCATGAATATGCTCGAGAGCTACTGTATACTTTCGTATTTTAGTGCACTACTGGGGCTTCTAACCATGGCCCAGTGTGTGTGTGTGTGTGCGTGCGTGTGTGTGTGTGTTGTGTGTGTTGTCCGTGTTTAGCCTCTAAGGAGAAGGTGAAACAGATTGTGAGAGTGCAGCTGCCAGTGGCGTCTGGTGTTAACATGGAAGACCCTGATGTGCAAGAAGGCTTCCTACAGCAGGTGAGGATCTCTCTGTGTGTGTGTTTGCTCTTGTGACCACAGGCAGCCTAAATGTTCCTTCTTTGAAGCAGTAATGAGCGCTACTACTCGGCTACTACTACTGCTACTACTAGGCTACTACTGCGTACTGCTACTACTTCTGCTGCTACTACTAGGCTACTACTGCTACTACTAGGCTACTACTGATGCTACTACTGCTGCTGCTACTACGTACTAGGCTACTACTGCTGCTGCTACTACAACTACTGCTACTACCCGCTACTTGCCACTACTAGGCTACTACTGATGCCACTTCTGCTGCTGCTACTGCTACTAGTATTGCTACTGCTGCTGCTGGTGTGATCTGATGATGATGATGTGTGATGATGATTTTAAAAATGACTGGTTTTTTTGATGACCTCGAAAGGTTCTTTTCTTCGAACAACCTCCCTCTTATTTAGATTAAACAGAAAATGGGTTGCCACCCAATGCCAATGAGCTGGAGGGGCGCAGGGGATGGAAAGGTGTTTACAAGGAAAGAAGGAGGTCAAAAAAAAAGCAGAAAGAATTGAGCTTAATCACACTGGGTCTTTTCTGCACATTGAGAAAGTAATTACACTGTATAAAATTGTAAACTTGACAGACTGTTTGGAAAAAAATTTTGGGAAAATTTTGTGTTTTTTTTGGGGTTTTTGGGGCGGTGTTTTTTTATACCTTTTGTGAAAAGAAGGGGTTTGTTTTTAAAGTTGTTTTGTTTTAATAAAACCGTTTTGTTTTATTCTTTTTTAATTTATTCTATTTGTATTTTAATGAAATGACTTTGCTGAGCTGAATGGCACATATTCATTCCTGACTCACCAGGTAGGGGAGGGGGTGAATAACCCGCCTCCCTCCATCCTCCCCGTGACTAAGGGGCCGGGGATACACTTCGATATTTTTACTGTGGGTCTTAAATTCGCTCACACTGCAAAATGGGGGAAAAATTTCACAACTAGACCCCATCCTCACACTAACAGCCGACAGTCGGACGAGCAAATGCTTTCCCCCGGGACGACGCAACAGGGGAGTTTCCCCGTTTTGGGGAGGGGAGGGAGCATGGCACCTGAGTTTGGGGGGGAGTCGCGCTAACGCCCCCAAAAGCACGGCCCTATTAAAATGCAGTGAATTTTAAAATCGGGTCTAGCATGCTTTAACTTGGTTTTACCCCGAGCCCCGACCAGAATTTCAAAAGTTTTGTTTTTTTGCGACCCCGCGATTGCACGTCGTGAGGCGAAAAAGCCCTTTTCATTTCCCCATGCACATGCACGCCAGACCCCCCGATTTTACCCGCGATTGAGCAAGAAACGGGCCAACCCCCAAAAAATCGGCGAGTGCCAAATGGGGCAAAATTGGGGCAAAAGTCGCACATGTAAGCCCCCAGCTTAAGTTAAGCCTAACATGGACCCTCCCCACATGGGAGGACCCAGTTCCCCGGGTCCCAGTTTCCCCAGGTCCATGTTCAGGGGGGTAACTTTGGGGTTTAAAAAAGGGGGGGGGACAATAATGGAAGTTTTGGGGGTGTTGTAAGGGGGGGGGTTTTGGGGGGGATCCCCCCGAAAAAGTTTGATTTCATGATTCAAATTTCCTGGTTTTGGCCTTTTAGGGAATTTTTTGGGCTAACGTTTAAATACCATTTGGTTATAGCCTACATCC